>NC_061492.1:7592357-7884857 GCF_022539355.2 Hippoglossus stenolepis
GTGGGTGGCCGTCTGACATATGTCCAAGTTCTCAAGGAGGGTATGTTTTCACCCCTGTCCATTTGTTTCTTGGAAAAATGTCACTAAAACTACTGGACTGATTACCACGAAACTTATGTGGCAAAAGAACCCATTTTTGTTTGGTGCTGATCCAGGAACTTCTTTGTTGAGAGCCCTTCTGTGCAGGCTTCTGATGATGTCATCAGTGCAAGATGGCAGCGATTGTAACCAGGATATTTTGGCTTCAGTTCTGGACAGTGGGAGGAAATGGAAACGTGTCGTCCGTTTGTATATGCAGTCGATTCCTGCCACCATCTGTGTAGGTTTTAATGAGACACATTGTTTGATATTAGTGCGCAAAGAGGTTTGGTTTAGAGCCTAATCTTAACTAATACCTGTATTCTACTTTAACCCTGGTAACCTCAATGTGAAACATGATACCCTAAGCTGTGTCTTTGCTAATTAGCAAAGTATCATGTCTCGGGCCAAGTATCAATTGATTGAGACCTCCATGATCCTCCCTTGACATCTGCATGAGGTCCAGGATCCCTGCGTTGGCCAGCGATTGTCAACATGTCACCAGCATCTGTTTGCATTGACCAGCAGCTAGTGTCCGGCACTAATACCCTCCAGCCTCAAAGGGTCTCTAAAGACCTGACCTCCTTAATGTCACACCTCATCCCAAGTCGCCTCTCTGCATTAAACAGATAGATTTTCTTTTTTCAAGACACTCGAGGTATTTAACAGAGAATTGAGCCTATTATCACATAGTTAATTATGCTCGTAAATAACATTGGTGCCACGGAGATGCAGTGGCAGGCTTCTAGTGGAATACCTGCTCGCTTTATAACTGTGAAATGCAAATTGTTGGTGATAAGATGCTGAAAAACAGGAGAGGTGGAACTTGTTAATTAATGCACTGCTACTTAAACGTATGATTTTAATTAATGTTAATTTGATTATAACACCTCGCTGATGAATATTGTCCTTTATTTTATTAATTAAACAAAATTAGGATCTTGACGGCTAATTTTCTGATTGAATAGCAACTCAATGTTCAAATTTATAATTGTCTACTTTATATAAGAGGGTAGTTCTAAAACAAATTTAATTGAAATTAAATGAAACAAAAATCAGTCTCAACGCTGTTGTTTTCCCTCTGTGTTCTTTTCTCCAGGTAGATGAGTCAGTTTTCTGTGCAGGCCAGATTGCCTTGGTCCCCTGTACCCTGCAGCTGATGAAGGCCGGCACCAGGGGGCAGGCCCACTTGTCCTTCAGCCATGTGAAGAAGGTTCTGGAGGCTGTGATCAGCAGCTTGACTCTGGCTCATGTCGTCCAGGCTCACTGCTACACCACGAGACATCAAGACATCCCCGTCGTCAGAGCTGTTTGGGAGAGCATGCTGACGGCCGCAGAGGAAGAGCAGGTCAGCCCGTGTGCAGTGAGATTTCTGTTTAATGAAAAATGTGCCAGTCGTTAAGGAGAAGAGCTCCGTCTGGCTGATTTATTATAGATGCAGAAGAAATATTGATCATACTCATAATACGATATTACACCCACATAGGAGGAACACATGTTTAATGGATTAAAAGACAGTGAGATCCTTGCTTCAATGAATAAGTAAAAGAGGAGAAACTCATATGTATCTAAGTTTTTCAGAGAGGCCCTTTCAGATTTGTGTTGTTGTGAAATAAGCGAAAGTTCCTTGCCCCCTCTCTTCCCCTCGAGACTCGAGCCGCAGCGACTGATATTTACCAGCGAGTGCGCTCATGAAAAGTTGATGATGTGGGAAACGCTGGTGTCTTTGATAATGTGGAGCTCGGCACAGAAGCAGATGTCTTCCTCAGAGCCTCCCTAATCCTTTGCCCCCACACACCGTTTTGGAGCTCCGTTCAACTCTCCGAGCAGCTTATCCCCCTCTCCACCCCTCTTTCCTGCCACCCTCCCTCCATCCTTCCCTCCACTCCGCCGCCCCAGCTTACAACCCCTGCCTCCACACGTCTAACGGGGGCACCAGTCTCCCCTGGCAGCCCTTCTCCTCCCACAATAATCTGTCTCGCCATGGGAGCAGGGCCTCAGGGAAAAACGTCAGGAGCCCACCTCCAACATGTGGCTCTGTGCGCTTGGTGAGCGGTGTTAAAGACTGCGGAGTGGATGTCAACTTTGTGTCACTTCCTCAAAAGTAAAGCAGTGCATGGAAAATCTAAATGTATAATATTAATGCCAGAAATCATATTTTCTAAACCTTTTAAATGTTCATTCCAAAATTCCACTTTAAATACATTCAGTGTGTTTCAGTCAGGAGCTGGTAACTATTTGTGAATTTATATGACACACTTTTTTTTACGTCTGCAATGGAGGTTATGTTTTCATTTGTTCTCATTTGCTTATCTGTTTGTAAGTTAGCAGGATAAAACTGAAAACACTCAACCGATTTCTACGTAATTTGGTGGAAGTGTGTGGTTACAGCAAAGGAATTTAAAATCTTGGAGCAGATGCGGATCAATGGGTGGCTCCAGGAATTTTTCTTTCGATTTCTTAAACATGGCGAGATAAGGCGTTAAGGTATGCGCTCTCCAAGTGCCCTTCTAGTTTTGAAGTGCTGAAAGCGTAGTATCAATTTAGCATGTAGATTGGGTTGTTTGGATAACAGGCCTAACTAGAGGCAAAGCTTTGGGTCAGAGGTCACTGAAGGTGGACAGCATCGCCCATCTGCTGTGCTTCCACGTGGGGTTTCAGAAGAAGCAACACTACTCATTTGCATAACCCAGGATTTCTATGGGGAGACCATGTCTAATTTCCGAAAGACTTCCAGATTGAGTTTAGGTGCTGGGTGACGAACCCAACCTCACTTTGACTTAATTAGATAAATTGTCTTGGTCTGCCTTCCAAGCTCAGCTGTCAAAACGTGCCCCTCTCTTTCCCTTCAGATGCAGATGCACAGGTAAAGATAGGGAGAGAGCAGCTGTGGCGAGTGTTTTATCCTAAACATGGTGAGATGCTCTCAGCCGGGGGCGGGGGGGATTATCCACAGCACCGGTGCTCATCTGAACTGACTGTAATTACGATCTTTAACTCGGGTCAAACACTGGTAACAAAACTCCCACAGAGAACAGTTAGAACATAGTTTCCACCTGTTGTTCCACCTTCATTTACAAGCAGCTTTATGTGGGGATCCATTCAAACACACAGCCGACGCAAATTTACTCTCCGAGTTAGTAACGTAATAGTTCATAATGAAGTCTTTTTCAGAAATGAAGCTGCAGAGAAATGCATGAAAAATAGGGCAGAGTTCACAAAATGTAAATACACTAGAAATTGAATTATGATAGTTGCTACATAATTATCTGTTACGTGTAAATGTAAATATAAAGTGCCAAATTAAACTTTGATATAAACATTATACCATATAGTTTTATTCAATCTTTAAATGTCGCAGTGGTAGTTTAAAGAAGTTAAATGCGTCATATTGAATTTTATTTTGAGTTAGTTGGTTAATTAGTCATTAAACTGCATATTTACACTTGTACTTATTCTTTCTCATTTCATTGTTTGTCCCGAAAGTCTTATTTATTATGTATTATGATCACATTTTGGCTTTTAAAGAAACTATGGCCACAACTTGTAATATCAGGCTCAGTTATTGAAGTTTATTAGTATGACATTTTATATTATGTAGCCTTGCACTCTTACGTACATATAAGTGTCGTACCTGTTGTATTTCCATCCACCAAACGGGTGAAGTGCATTATGACGGAAACACCAGCGCTTAGCCCGTCTGTGAAGCCATGTTGTTGTTGTGCGTTGATAATTTATCTAATCAGGTGGATGAAGAAGCTCGCAGGGTTAATTGGGAGCATACTGGAGTCTCCACAAGTGTGAAATTGCATTTACGGTGCATTAAACCACAAAGAGCCTGTTTGTCTTTGTGTGTGCAAGTGTGTGTGCGACGGGTTTGATGAACATGGAGATGTTGATGTGATAAGTCAATAAATGTTAAACAGACGTCCCTCTGTGTTGCAATAACACGTTCTGAAAAGGTGTCATAGAGGAAAATTATTATTAAGCGTGCTACATTTTTATAATGTGTGAAAAGTTTTTATTTGGATCTGCACCAAATTTCACACACTTGTGATTTTAAGTCCACTTAACATCTCTGTTTTTTCATCAAAATCCATTAATTGTTTTTGAGAAATTAACAGAAATGTTGAAAAACGCCACATTTTACAATGTTAAAGACAGTAAAAAAAAAAATCCTTGATCCGCCCCCCTGATTCAGATCCACGCCAAATGTTGGATCAGAAAGTTATGTTTCTATTTTCATTATTGCGTCCGTTGTTCGTTGAAAACCCAGCTGCTCGCGGTGAATCCTGTGGAGGATCTTGGGACTTGCCCCAGGAAAGACCATAGAAAGTCCGGAGGCTCTTACTCAGATACAGCCCCTCCGGAGAATGTCCGGAAGTTCTCTGGAGTTCAGTGTGTGTGGCTGAAAGCAGCTAAAGTGATCAATAATTCTTTGATCTGCACCAACATTTTATGGGGATCTTTATTGGACCATGTCCCGTCCTTCAACCAAGTTTCGTGGAAATCCGTTCAGTAGTTTCTGCGTAATCCTGCTGACAAACAAACAAATGGACAAGGGTGGAAACATCTTTGCAGCGGTAATGAAATTGCAGTGTGGAGAGTTTCTCCCCTGAATACCACAGTAAAACCGTCTCGTCATTATTTCTCTCCTGCTTACTTCGGACTTTTTGAAGCTATCTTGGCCTCTGCCATGTTTTTTTAATGGCCTCATTCTTAAACTTTTCCTCACCCCGCGGACTCGACCCTGTGTGATTCATTTACACAAACAATCTGATGAGCTTCAGAGTGGAATCTGGAGAAAGGAGAGTGAATGGGAGGGGATATTACGGCAGGCTGACAGCACTACAGTAAGTGCTGAGACATAGAGCCACATGCTGGAGGTGTCCCGCTGGGCAGGAAATGTAGGGGAACTGGCTAAGCAGCGCAGTCCCATCAGCTCCCCGCTGTTCCTCGCCTTTACACCACTTCCTTATTACCGTGTTTACCGTTCGGCTTTTACGCCTCTCAGCCATCCTGCCCCTGCCGCACGCTCCGGGCGCATGGGCGCGAGTGAGAGGGAGGAAAGTGGGGAGAAAGAAAACAAACATAAGAAGAGGCAGGTCACACCCCATCAGCGTGGAGAGCTGAGCCAAGCAGATTTAGACTTCATGCGTTTACCTGCTGCCTGCGGAGTGAGAAAGCACTGGAAGAACGGCTGCACGCCCTGCAACTGAGGGGAAATGGAGTAATGAGATGGATTGTGTTAAGTGGTTGCACACACACACACACACACACACTCACACACTCCCATTGCCACCCTCCTGCCCTGTGAACTTGCCACTCCAGCACTAAGCTCCACCATATATCAAAGTTTGTGTTTTATTGGCTTAATTTAACAAATGATTTCTGGTCAGGATATCAGCCAGCGTTTCCCCCCTCTCTTTCTACTGGCAGGGAAACACTGTGATGGAGCTCTGACCACAGTGTGAATGCTTTCAGACATGCACTGAACTCCAGATAATCTCCTGAAATTATCTGGAGGGGCCGTATATGACAACGCAAATTCTGGCCAGGAAAACAAATGTCCAGTGACAACCATGTGAAAATACAGCAGGATCATGTCTGAAGAATCCAGACATGACGCAAAACTGTAAAATACTCAAAGAAAACACAAATATCTGAGGATGAAAAAGGGGAAGCATACATTTAGAAGACAGAGATGAAGTTGGAAAGCCGACGAGATTCGACAACTTCTGGTGAGAAATGCAGCATAATTCATGCCTCCTGCGTGCACTACTCAGGCGCCACCTTTCCTCTGAACACTCCGGATCCAATTTTTCCCGAAATTTTCATGAGATCGTGTCTGAAAACAGCAGAAATACACACACACACACACACACACACACACACACACACACACACACACAAGCACACACGCGCAAGCACACACACACAAGCACACACGCAACAATGCACCTTTGGCAGATTCAGCTGCACAGAACTGCTGAACAAACTTCCCCACCTAATGTAACATCTTGGTGCAGACATTAATAAAGAAACAAACAGATACTGATGTAACCTTGTCCGACAGCTCTGACAAAAAACTCAGCAACTGTGCTGTGAGAAGAAAGTCCTGCCAGAGGCTGGAGCAGAGTGCTGAATCCCCTGATCTCCTTGCGGACAGCCGGCCGGGTACAGTACCTCGGCACCCAGGGCCTGCAGGGTGGCCTTTAAGCCTGGCTGAGCAAGGCCCCCTGTCCTGTCACTTCTCTCCCCCAGTTCCCGCTCTCTGCTCCATGTTCAATCACTATTGACAAGTGCACGAGCAGTTCCCTCCAGGAGAATTCCCCCAGCCAGCGCCAGAAGTGCTAATATAACATTTATCAAAGCATCGGACACGTATGTGTGCTGTCACTTTGTCTGACATGCTAAGAGGTCCGCGCCGACACGGCTATTGTTCTCCGCTCCCGTGATTGTTATTGTTGATCACCGGCAGCTCGGCGCTCTTCAGAATCAGCAGAGTAAAGAAATCTCAACCTTAAAGCCCTGCACTCGTACACATTCAGGGCCCCTTTTTTCCACTCTCCAAGGCAAGAGGTTAGCTGCTGATACACAATTAAGCGTTTGCTCAAGTTTAATCTGATGGTAAGTGTTGCTCCAGCGAGTCTGGCCGACTGGGACGCGGCGAGCCGTCAGTTGAAGGGACAAAGAGGCCGTCATCCGCTCTTGTCAATGATTTCTCTCTCTTTTTTGTGAGTGAATATCAAAATAAAATGCAAGTAACCTGTTATTATTCTGCACTTACGAAGTGGGGTGTAAGTGGATGAAAATTGATCCAGCCGACTGAAAAGGGGGTTAAGTGTGTTTGCCCTATCGACTCCAACCGAAACGATGGTTATATAAAACACTCATTTCTCTCCCATTAGCAGATGAAGCCACAACCAAGTATTATTAGAGGGCCACATTGTAGCACTGCTCCAAGACATTTTGTTACTGCTAATGGCCCCTCGGTCCGGAGGAGGAGGAGAAAAGAATAACGAGAATTTCTTGGCTCTGTAGATAAAAATCGAGACGGTTTTCTACTAAACATGTATGTGGCGAAGCTGCCATAGCAGGTTGTGAGTGATCTTCTCCGAGAGGTGAGGAGTCATCTTAAATGGGACCTGTCATGTCAGCAAATGCAGCTCGAAGCGGACGAGCGGCTGTGAGCATTATGGATTCTCTCAGGATTGTTTGTACACTATCATTAGCAAGGGTCACCTCCCAATCTCCAGTTAATTGATAGCCTGTCAGTCTGCGGAGTGAAAAGTCCGTCTTAGTGCAGCGTGGCAGAATTTGTTTGACGTGTTTTTACGATAATGTTGATGGAGGAGCGTCTGTGGTCAGAATGGATCTCAGCAGGAGGGCCATACGTTTGATTGTAGTGTGCGACTCGTGTGTGTGTGTGTGTATATAATTTACCAGCCAGTTCATTTGAATACCATCTGTGTGCATTGCAGGACTTGTTGTGGCAACCTGACATCAAACCTGGTCTACTGGTCGCCGTGGTACCTGCCTTGCCCAAGGGTGCAGCCGTTGAGCTTCACGTAACCGCCGTCCAGGATGATTACACCAAGAGGACTTCCTGTCACATGACTGCGAAGGTGGCCTGCGGGTCCATAGAGTGCTGCACCGTAATGTCCGCCGACAAGTGCAGCGCGTCACTTTCCCTCTCCCTGGCCGTGCCCGCTGATGACCCGGAGGTCAAGGACGTGCAGGATGTAACGGAAGCAGTCGCCGTCACGTTCAAGAAAGCCATGAAGAAGATGGATGCTGAGCTGGTGCCACTGTGCGCCCGCGTGTTTTACAAGCGCGGCCACTCACTGGCACAGCAGATTGTTAAAGGTACGTCAGCGTATCTCACTCAAGACACTACACACAAGCCTTTTAAAACCGGTCAAATATTTACACGCATTAAGAGGATTTATCCTAAATAAGCTGTTACACTTCTGAGGCGCACCGCTCTTGTGAAGTGAGGCCTCCCGTCGCTGCATTAATGAAAACAAAGTGACAGCCCGTCTCTCTTTGCACTCTCCTTTCAAAGAAAGTTTGAGCTGAGGCTGGTTAAGTAAACTCCAGAAAGTATTCCAGAAAGCAGCCTCTCCAGAGGATATCCGCCGCTTCCTGTGTTTAATTATTGTAAGTCATTTTGTTGTGTCTGCACTGTGTACAGTAACCCAAGCAGCTGGCGGTCTTTTGTCATCATTACACTTTTATACGCCACCATCTACTGCTCCCAGGTTTCTAGGTTCCCACCAAGACATATGTGCGGCGGAATTTGTTTTATCCTGAGAGATGTTCTCTCCGAGGGAGAAAGGGGGCGACGAGCACATCGATCACACGAGCTCACTTGTCAAATCACCACCGGAGCAGTCAATTAACATTTTTGAATCCGTGCCAAACTAGCCATCTTACTGTCATTTTTAGCTTCGACGCAACTCATCTTATGGAGGACATGAAATTAGGGTTAACTGTGATGAATGTTAAGAATATGCGTTGATGTGTGCGACAGAACGGCGCTATTTGTTGTGTTGCCTGAATATATATAATTTTTATTGAGCATTGTTTCATGATATATATACGATGCTTGTCATTTATTTCGTCTGTCATTATCTAAAATGGAAGAGTTCACCGTGAGGGGAAACTATTATTAAAATATCTCAAATGTACATTTTAAATAAGAGATTCTCGTATGAATAATATAATGTTTTTTTTTAAATAGAAGCCTATTATTCTGTCGATGGCTCATTGGTTTTCTGGAGCACAGTCAACCTAGATCTTTACCCTTGACATGTATGTGTCGTTGATTATAGGCTGCACTGGCTACTTCCCTAAAACCATTTACTGACTCATCATCGAGCTGGAATCTGTTACCTTACTCTGCACGCACAGCCGGGCCCTGGAAGCCCCCCCCACGGGCTTCTTCATGGGTCACAGCCTCTGCTCATTGGGTGATGAATCCAAAAAGTCAAAGGAAGAAAAGTAACACCTCTGGCGCTCAGCCTGGCAACTGCTGCTGTCAGCGGGCAGACAGACAACAACGCCGGAGCAGAATGTGACTGAACAACCCCCTCCTCCGGTTACTTGCGTCAGGATTTACAGCTGAAAGACATGACATATGCTCCAAATGAAACCTTTAAACATCTTGTCTCAACCTGTTACTTACGATAGAAAGGTTCTCTCAAAGATAGGCCCCGCGCAGCTCCACCAAAACCAGCAGAAACAAGCTGGTGTGAGCACAACAGTGAAGGGTTTTCACATGCGTGGCACTGTTACAATAGAATAGTGTGATGGGAGTAATGGTTTCTACAAACTGAAACTCTGTACAAATTGTGATATCACTGTTGACGTCACTCATGGTAACAGCAAGTGCAGTTATAAATAAATGGGCGGGTTGAGGGTAGAGGTGTGGAGACCTTCTCACAAATAATACTTGGTTGACACTGCCATGTTCGAAGTCAATCAGATGGGCGATAGTCGAGAAAATATAAAAGTGACAGACAGACAGAGTTATTAGTGGGATTAGTGGGGTTTGCAAACAAGTTGCTCATTTACACATTCAGTAAGTATGGAGCAATATTTACATGAACAAATAAAATATATGGTTACAACCAAATGCTCCATAATGGTAATTTGACAGTTGCTGTTTGGTGCTGGGCAGGAAGTGAAGCAAAACCAAAACAATAAACCAAAAGACACTAAACCTCTTAAGAGCTGAGGGGAATTGCAAAGTCATATAATGAGTCATATAATAAATCTCTATAGTTATATTTCTTGTTGGCGTTAATATTAGGTTATTGATAAAAAGCTGCTTTGAGGAAACTCTGTGGCTCCTCCTCCACACACTCAGCCCCTCCCCCTCTGTTTTCATTGTCCTACGATTACATGAATGATCTTCATGAGCAGTTTCTAATTAAATCCTTGTTTACCGGTTAATTTGACCAGTTTGGTCAAATTAAGTCAGTGTAGCACGTATAAAAAGCACTGGCTCTGGGCCTCGGCCACTGCTTAAAAGCCCCATAAGCCCAGCAGGCATCAGCTATGCCACTCCCCCTTTATACCACAGCCTTCACTGACAGTGATACCCCTTCTTCAATTCACTTAGGCTTATAATATATATGTAATAATTAGTTTTTAAAAAAGCTGTTGGCATTGTGGGGATTTGTATTGGTTTAGTTTTAAAAACACAGAGATTTACCAGCAGCCCTTTCAGCTCCCTGTGTTTTCTCCGTGAAGCAGAATAATGGCCGGTCCTCTTGGGTAGATGGTTTAGTTCCATCCCATTGCTAATGTGATGGCTTTTGAATCTTCCTGCCTGGGCCTCTCAATGGGGCTCCCCGTGCGGGGGGGCTGTGAGACCAGGGGACGGGGGTGAGTGATGGGAAGCGCTCATACGATTTTTTTTGTGTTACTTTAAAGAAGAATTTCTAGGGATTGGGGCAAAGCGGTCTGTGTAATTACTCGCTTATAACTCATAAAAAAACACAGAATAGCATGCTCGCTGGAATCACCTTCACCCCCTCTCGTGTCTTTCACCCATGTACAAACAGGCCTGTCTGTCTACGCACACACAGACAGAGATCTCACATGGAGAGCACAGTTATGTCCTATCTGTTCGTACAAAGATTAAAACGTCCCGACTTAAAACGGACTCAGTGCGAAAGGTGCGATAAAGGGAGCGTTTCTTCTTCTAATACAACCACCCCTCTCGTCTGTGATTTCTCCGGCTCGTTGTGTTGTCAGCGAGCCTTCTCCAGAGGATCCCGCTTCCCAGGGTGCATCACATGCTCTGATAACACATATTTAGGCTTTAATGCCCTCTAAAATTTCCCTGTGTTCAGTGGGAGCGTTTTAAGCTGTAGTGCATATTAGCTAATTAGGGTGTGTGGGCTCTTTGTGAGGATGGTTGTCATGCTGCGTGCGCTTCGAATGAAAGAGAATGAGGCTTATTAAATAGAACTGAATTGCTCATGAAACCTCTGTCCTGGTTTTGCTTCTCTACAAGTTCACACAGATGTCAGACAGCAGCAGTGCAGCACCGGTAGATGTTATTAAAAGACCTAGAGACTGTGTTTGACTTCTCAGACTCTAGACAACTGGTCCAGATTTTCATTTCTACACATTGAATATCAGACAGATGTCACTGTGAATGTCAAGAGATTGATGTTTCTGATAGTGTGAGCACAATATCCTGTGTAGACTATTGCTATATACAGCAATATCTATTGTAACGCAATAAATAATGATATATTGTGTCGTTACCCATGTATCGTGATGTATCCTATGGCGTAACCGCAAAAGCCACAGCTGCAAAAACTACACAATGGAAACACAACCACAACGGAAGTGAGCAACAATTGATGTTGACAATGAAACGAGCAGAGTCAGTTACTGCGGTCAAGTGAATCGTCTTTTATGAAAACCCCGTCCAGCCAGGTGCCGTTTAAAATGTGGTGCTTGTCTATTTGAGGAGTTACGGTACAGGTGCTTGGAGCAAACACCAGTACCGTGTGGTGTCGTCACTTTTGCATTTGCCGCCTTATCTCACCAACACACTTATGCTCTCCCAGATGTGTAACTCTGTTCCGGCCATGTTGGATCACGTTGACCACGCCCGAGCCCCCCGTCCCAACATGCTGTTAGATCAGAAGAAATGAGGGAGGACAGTCAACCATGAGACAGGAACACTTGTGACCAATTAGCTCGCGGAGCAGAAGAGGGAAGAGGCAGTATCCCAGCGGGCTGCTGCTAAATAGACGGGCTGTCATCAGGACTGGGCTCTGAGACGCTCAATGGATTCTCACATGCCTGTCCACTGTCCATCTGTAGTCCGGCCACACACACACACACACACACTCACCACACTCACACTCACTAACAACATCTCTCAGCTCCTGTACACCCGAGCAGTACTCCCAACACAGCTTCGTAACATCCCACCACAACAGGAGCAGAGGATCCATTCCACTAGACCCCCCCCCCCTTCCCCAACAAGCTGCTGCTCAGTTGTCCAAAGGGCATGCCATGGTTGCCCCCCACCCCCACCCCTTCCCTTTGCGTCGGTGTGTTTGCTTGTATGTATGTTCAAGTTTGGGAGGGGTAGCTTAGAGTTCAGTCCTTGCTGACCATATGTCTGCGCTGCAGGAGGTTGAAATGGGGGTGGGGGGGTGGGGGATTGCAATCTGCCATGGATGTAAGAATGCCAATCATTTGTAAACAGGCCCATGTTCCCCAGTCGAAGGGTTAAGTGCAGCCTCCGTCCTGGGACTGCCCCGGTGGGACGGCTATTTGAGATCCTCCAGTTTAAATTCTCACGAAACTAACGACTTGTTCTTCTTTTACCCCCACCCCCCACTTCCCTCTTGAACCTCTACCCGCCAGGACTTGAAGAAAGTTTAAGACGCTCCCTGGAAGGGTCCAGTCCGTCAGTGGCCCTGGTTCCAGTCCTGGACTTGCCCGGCTCCCAGATCCTCCACCTGTCCTGCTGGCTCAGTTTATAGAAACACAGCCAGTGTCAACAGCCGGACTCCGGTCATCCACAGCACTGGAATTCAGCGGGTCGTTTGTGGAGGAGCCGCTCTGACAGCCCGACACCTAATGACTTACTGCCGCCGATGGTCCCGTTTGTAAGTCACTTAAAACCGGGACCATCAGCGACTGTGGAAAAGAAAATAAACGACCTGCAGAACTGCTCATTAATATTGAATGTTCATCAGCGCCGGCCGTCGAAATGCAAAGCTCCGTCTCCAAGTGGTTTTGTCGGTGTGCGGTTTCGAGGAAGTGTTTATTCCACTTCACACCACCAGAACTTTGGCCGTTAATCCTCGGTGTCCTCGGCTGGAGCTGTTGGCCTGCAAGCAGCTGTTGCTCTGCCCGCGGAGATGAGACTTGTGGAACTTCTAGCAACCCAAGCCTGCATGCCAGCGGACAAGAGAGCACAGTCTACAAACGGAGACAGTAGCAGCGTCTCATTCCACGAGGCGATAAACTCTATCCCCCCTGAATCCTACTGTTTCTGGTGGAATTTCTCTTAGCACGCTAACTAACACCCCTCATAAAGGCCCAGCGCCACCATTGACACCATCTGTTCAGTTGTAAACCTATAGATTTACTGTGTGTCTGGTGTGTAGCCGTGTGTAATGTGTGTGGATGAGTGGGGGGCTGTGTTTCTGTGCTCTCATGGTCCATGGGATTCAAGGTGTGTTATTATTGTGTAATGGGCAATCAGCACCAAGCACCTGAAAAGATTAAGCCTCTTTATGTTTTGTATTGATTCTAAGGCAGCCTGGTTAATAGGAGAGAGACGCTACCACACACAGCTGCAGGGCACGTGTGTGTGTTTGTGTGTGTGTGTGTGTGTGTGTCAGTGTGACGACGTGGGGAGAAAATAACACCATTAACCATTGCTCCTGGAACATTTCTTTTCTCAAAGATCATGAACCGTATTGACGACCGAGTTGGAATGCATCTTCACTCCGGCTATTCTCTTCCTCGCGCCCGTGATGAAGAGGAGAGACGGTGGAGTGGAGCTATTGATCCTCACCCTCCACAATATTGTTTTGATTGTTGTTATCAAAAATTGAACAATAGAGCCCGAAGATTTTTATTGAGGCTTGAAAAAACACAAACAAGCAATTATTTATGAGGGCGAGCAAACCAATGCCCCATAAATATATACGGTGTGTTAATGTTCACGCACGTGGTTTTAAAAAGTCCCCACCAGGGGGAGATCCAGAATTTCTTTGAATGATGCAGCTGTCGGATCAGTGCTAAGTTATGGGTGTTTTTTTTTTTTTCAACAAAGTACTTTTATTATGTATTTGTATACTTTAATCAAGTAAATAAAAAAACATATATTCCATTCACAACTAGAATGGCACTCAAGGCTCAACAGTCCCTTTAAATCCATTCAAACTGTACCATCGTAAATATCAGTTCCCTTAAGGTGCCTGATTTTTCATTCTCTGGGGAAATTTGTGAAACTGTCAAAAAAAGCAACAACAATAAAATAACTGCAATCATAATATTAAAGGTAGTAGGGGAAAAAAAAGGTTATTCCAGGATGCAGCCCCTGATCCAGATCTGCACCAGTATTTAATGATTCCAGGTTTTGTGGTAACACGTGGAGAGGTTTTTGTGTAATCTCAAAACAAAGAAATGGACAAGGGTGAAAACATGACTTCCTTAGTGGAGGTAAATATTTCCTTATGTTGGAGTAGTTTCGATAAGTGTTTCTTTTTAACGGTGACAGATTTGGCGATGACACACACAACCAACCAAGACGTTTCCTCTAAATAGGTTTTATTTGGCCATTTTCAACAACACTCACATGGTGGTAATCACAAAACTAAAACTCGATGCTCGATGACCACGTGTCGACCACGCTGCGAACACGACACGCTGTCTCTCAGTGGCCATGTTTTCATACAGACGCGGGTAAAGCCACTAGTATGTCCTCACACCCTCATCCCAGCCGGTACGACGGCCCGTGGCAGACACATTTGTTTGTGTCCTCACCGCACCGCCGTGTTTTCTTCACAGAATGAGAAAAGACAGGGTGACATTTGGTTTCCTCACGTGTTTTGTCAAATGTACAGTTTCGACCGAGCTGACCTGCAACCACGCGGCAAACCAACTAGCTGCTGTGGCTAACGTTGTCCTTTGTGTGCAGCGTACCAGCCCGCGGCCCTTGTCATTGTGGCCTTGTACATGGACTTTAAACTCTGCGTTTCCTGCTCCAGGCCAAACCAGGCTGACGTGTGTGTGTGTGTTTGTGTGTGTGACTCGCTCTCCCCACAGCACTGGGCTACAGTATAGGATTCTTTCTCAGGAGCGACCGAGCTGCACAAGACGCCTCCTCACGCTGCCGTCTGTTTGCCTCCATGGCTGCGGTTTGTTTTGTTTTTATGTTTGAGTCATTTTTGTTTCATAATGCATTGATTTATTCTCCTGGCATTTTGTAAACGCATGATTATGCAGTCACTGCTCTGACTTAATTAAACTTGCTCTATCTGCTTGACTGGCAAGCCATCACATGCCATTGAGTGGTGTCTGCTGCCCTCTTGTGGTCAACATAACGATTGCAATTTGAGACTATAGAGCATTTTTTTCCTTATAGCCTGAGAGCCTCATTATCTCAAAGATGACTTTTAAAAATGTCTCAGAGTCAAAATCAATCCAATTCTAAACAGTTCTCAATATTGTCAACTGCTGTCACTTTTTTTTAATCTCCACCCAGAAGGATATGTCTTCACTTTATTGTTGGTTTATTTGTTAACAAGATTACACAAAAACTACTTCACTGATTTCCATCAAACTTAGTGGAGGGATGATGCCTGGGCCTGAAAAGAACACACTAAATGTTGCTGAGGAAACGGCTGGCGGATCCAAGAATTGCATAACAGAGCATTTTTCTTCATTATTGTTAACTTTTCAGAGAATAACCCACAGATTTGATTTTCCATTGTTTGGGATGATGTCTTATGACCGATAAATTGTTTAGGTTATCACACCACGTCCTGTTTTTCCTAAGGACTCAGGACTGTTCAGCCGTGCGTGAGGTAGGTGCTCGGACTATCGTAGTCTGACAGTATTTTGGTACAAAACACCAAACACAGAAGTTGTTCAACACATGTATACATTGCCAACGTCAGACAACACAATCCTCTGACACAGCAAAGGAGAGCAGCTGCACTGACTTCACACTCAGATGTGTTGTGTATCGATTATGAACATGAACATATATTTAATAACACTGGTGAAATATCATCTTCAATACGCCTCAGCCCTGTGGATATTATACTCATTACAATCACTTACATTCATACCCACTCATCAGGGCCTTCTGAGCACATGAACTGTAAATATGTACAGTTAGTCAACATTTTAATATTATACCAGACATTATTTTATAGACTTCACAGCGATGTGCTGATGTACAGTTTATATCTGGTAAAATATACTACTCTACTCACAGTTTTTGTTGTCAATAAAAGGGTGTATATAATATAATCTGAGTCAATAAATTATTTTGTTGCGTAATGAATAACATTGTTTAATACATATGGTTAAATGGAGATGTAGTATTTAATTGTAAGGTTATTGGAGTCCAGAATAACAGCAATTGGCAGTACAATAATTTCACTGGCTACAAATGTGTGGATGTGTGAAGATGTGAATGAAGTATTCATTCATTCCTTTTTATGTATTTCGAACATGTAAATTCAAAAAAGATAAATTATACAAACAAGTGGAAAAAATTATTATTTACAAATACTTAAATGATTCAACTTACAAAATCAAAAGGGAGCAAGAAGAAGTACAAAGTATGATGACTATATACTCACAATGTTTTTATTATATAGACTAAATAAATAGACAATGCTCCTGTTGTGGGTGAAGATTTATATTTTATCTATTATCATTTTGTCTTTTTTGATCACTGAAAAATTAAGGTGATTGATGGGATGTGTAGATTCACATCTTTATACTGAGCTGATGTTGTCAAACAAAAAAAATGAAACCTCTCTAATATCCAGGCCAAGATGTCTCCTCTCCTCTTCTGCACGTCTCCAGCGGATCGGACCTTTGTTTCTCGTCGAAACATTTCCAGCGACGTACACGCGTGTTCCCGGAAAAGGCCTCAGAGACAGCTGCATCGTTAGCAACGAAGCTAACACGGTGTCTCAACCTGTCAGCTAACGATGAATTCACCCGTTGTAATGGGGCTTTAAACGTTCATAGTAAGTGTTTATGACGCGTAGATCAGCAATTCAACGGTTGCTGGTTAGTTTTGACGTTTGCTGCATGTTTTTGTTGTGTTGTTATTATCGCCATTGTCAAGTTCCTGTGTTGTTAGCGTGTATTGTCGGTCACATGAGTGGGAAGTGCTGTACAAATATGTCACTGTCATGTATTGTACACATTATAATTCATAACTGCGGTTAATTAAATATATTAATTGAATGTTATTTACAGAGGAGTTTGTTGTATTGTTTCAGTTCTGTTTTCCATTAACTGCCCCTTTGTGGAGTTCCTTGTTTTCAATGTTTATGTCATCTGCTTTGCTCCAGGTTTAATAAGAACCAACATCCATCTGTGATTTCAAAATGCATCGGTGCCCCGATTGTCCCAAAACGTTCCCAACGCCGTCCAAACTGAAGAGACACCATCTGATCCACACCGGCCAGAAGCCCTTCAGCTGTGGATCCTGTGGGAAAGCCTTCAACCAGTCTCATCATTTAAAACTACATCTGCAGAATGTCCACCGCTCACGGCCTCCAGCGGGCACGCCACCGGAGGTTACTTCAACCAATCACCAGCGACCAAGCTGTGATAAACCAGTGGCGGGGACGAGCACGCGCGGCGGTGGCAACTGGGCTGAAATCCCGTCGACTGTGACTTCCTCTGTGGCCTCCCAGCCCCAGTGGAGAAGCACACCCATTTGTCTCCCTGTGTCAGAGACTGGAAACCAGTTCAAAACCACGTCACGTGTAACTGAAGTCACAGAGACTGTCTCGCATGATGTGGATCCGGTGCATCAGGATCTGGTCAATCCTCCCAATGTGAACCCATCTGCATGCGAAGGCCACAAAAGACACACCTGCAAAGTCTGCTTAAGGTCTTTTCATTCATCTCTCCAGCTGTGGATTCACCTTCCAACTCACAACAAGTCCAAACCGCCCGGGAGGGGCCAGAGCATTTTTAAGAAGGGCCCTAGGAAGATGAACTTTCAGTCACAAGAATCCAGAAGCGCCAGTAAAAGAATAATGTCTCTGAAACACCAGTGTCCTAAATGTCTGAAAGGCTTTTGCTCACCGTCCAAGTTAAAACGTCATTTTCTTATCCACACGGATCAGAAACCTTACTCGTGTTCAGTTTGCTGGAAAAGCTTCCGACAGAAGGGCCACTTGAAAACTCATTTAGGCACAGAAAATAAATGCCCACTTTCTGCTGCCAATGCGAGACTGAGACTTTCTCACGACAGTAAAACCTCACGTCCGCAGCCTGAGACGCAGCTTCAGCGCCCATCCAGCAATCAGGACTCGTCGGTGGAGCTCAAGCTACAATGTGAAATACGTGTAAATACTTTGCATGAACTGAACAAGACTGAAATCAAGTTAAATTCATTTGTAAAACCTGAACAGACGTTAAATCCGAGCTTTCAGTGTCACGAGTCCGGAGGACAAGGGTCGCAACACTTGACACAAAAAGATGTGAAACGATTCCGGTGCTTGGTCTGTAACAGATCATTTCGTTTGGAGGTGAATTTAATACGGCATGGTAGAATTCACTGGAACCAAAAGGAATTGGGAAGTCCCACCTCTGTGCAAAACTGTAATAATGCGAAAATGTCAAATTCGGACGCAATCAAACCTGCCGACCTCACCGACTTCAACATCATCATTAAACCAGAAACAGAGAGAGAGAATCGCAGGGACTCTTTTCCTCAGGAGGCTGCGTCCGTTCCACCAGCAGAACAGCCGAGGGAAACTTTCCAGCAGCGGAGAATCAACCCTTCACATCAGTGCCGCTCGTGTTCTAAATGTTTTCCATCCCCGTCGAAACTCAAGAGACACATGATGATTCACACCGGACAAAGGCCCTTCAGCTGCGAGTTATGCGGAAAGCGCTTTCGGCAGAAAACCCACTTGAGGGTCCACTGTCGCACTCACCTGTTGACCCGATATCAGAAGCAGCGATCGCTGTACATCAATCGGCCGCCTTCACGCGTCGGTGGGTTCCACACGAGGACGGCAGCAGACGTCCCGGTGCAGGAAGTGTTACGACATAAAAAGTGTAATGAGGCACTTACTGGCAGTGATGTAATTGCCGCAAAACACCCGGTTCAGACCCCTTCTACAGCAACTGTTCAGAATAATGTCAAGACAGAATCAGGGATCCAGTTGTTTCCACAAACCTCCAAGAAAAGTGAAGTTTTGCCCTTGATAACAGCTCCTAAAGGGACACAGACTGCTAAACCAGTGCAAATTCCTGGCAACACGCGACACAAGTGCTCCCAGTGTTTGAAGTGTTTTCCGAGCCCCTCTAAATTAAAAAGGCATGAGATGGTACACACGGGCCTGAAACCGTTTCGGTGTCCTACGTGTGGGAAAGCTTTTAGGCAAAGGACACATCTGAAAACGCACGAAGGGGGACATTGTACGAGGAAACTGTCCCAACCCGTCAATCAGCAGGCGAGCATCAAAAAACTGAAAACTCACAATCAGCAGCAGCAGCAGCAGCTTTACCCGAGGATCACTGTTTGTGCCCCTTCTCTGCAACACTCTGTAAACACCGACACACATTCGGTTAGTCGTGGTGCGACAATTCGAGACAAAGGTGTGCAGGATTGTACCGGGCCGGAAATACCGATCGCAAAAGTGAACGGTCCCTTTAAGACAAACACCAGAAGCAATTCTTTTAAAAAGAAGAAGCTTCACACGTGTCGAATATGCTGCAAGAACTTCTCTTCTCCCTACAAGCTCTCCAGGCACCTGCTCACTCACTCTGGCGTGAGGCCGTATAAATGCAGCTTTTGCAGCAAAACGCTCACCCAGCACGGCCATCTCAAGTTACATGAGCGCAGGTGCAGACAGAGAAGCAGGATCTTGGATTGTTCTCACAGAGAAATGGTAAATACCAACCATCTCCAGGAAAAACCTGTTGAAAACCTTATTTATTGTACAGATTTTAATTTGGATGCAGTAACAGAGCAGAGAGAGTCCAATTATAGTCCTGCTGGTGTTAGCTCGTTTACTGCTGGAGATTTAGCTTATTGTCCAGAGGCAATCGACACCGACTGGCTGGCAGTACCGGAAACGGGCTTACAAGAGGAGAATTATGAATTAGGAGAAAAAGTGGATCAAGCTACAGACAGTTCTGATCAGGCTACAGATCAGTTTAGCTATTCGTTTCCCTCCGAGCTTGCCTTTGAAATAAGTAAGCTCATCCAAAATCGAAGCACTGCCGCTCCACCTTTGTCACCACAGTACGAGGGTAATACGAATAACGTAGGAACACCCCGTCAGCGGGAAGGAGTGACGGCTAATTCCCTGAAAAACAAAGTGCGCGGTGATGTGAGTTCTGTGAATCTACTTCAGACAGATTCCCGAGGCGGGGACTGGTGTGAACCGGTGATCGTGTTTGAATGTGGCGAGTGCACGACAAACTTCATGAGCGACGACGATCTCAAGCAACATCTCTGTCCTGCTCGGGTTCAACCGAAAGGGACGAAGTCGACCGCGAGGAATCGCTGTGACGTCTGCTTCAAACATTTCGTCTCCCCGTCCAAACTTGAGAGGCATTCTCTCGTCCACACGGGTCAGAGGCCGTTCAATTGTGACGTCTGTGGCAAAACCTTCACTCAGAGATCACATGTCAGAACTCACAGACAGACTCATTGATGGCGTGACACTGAAATGTTTGGGTTTTTGTGCGCGTGTGCAATCTTGCGTTTATGGTGATCATGATATTGGATAAATATCATGTCTGTATATATATTTATGAAGTGTAGTGTATCATATTTTTCCTCTAAATAAAAATACATTTGTATTTTACAGTGAATCTTGTACAATTTACTCTGCACAATTCTCAAAATATATTCAAATAGTACAATGTACATTTTAATAATTCAAATATTTTTACGTTCATTATAATTCTAAACAATACTTTCCAACCTCAACAAACAAACTGGACTGGTCCACCAGGAGTGTGCAGGACACGATTAGGGACTTTCTATGATGCTGTGGTGGCTTCTGCTGTGTTTTACACTGTTGTCTTCTGGGAGTGTGGACGGAGAGGGACCGAAAAAGACTGAACAAACTGGTGAGGAGAACCAGCTCAGTCCCGGACTGCCCTCTGTAGTTCACTGAGGAAGTGGGTGAGAGGAGGATGTTGGCGAAGTTGAGCTCCATCATGGACAACACCTCTCACCCTCTACACGACACTGTGGAGGCCCTGAGCATTTCTTCACCAGCAGGCGGCTGCACCCACAGTGTGAGAGGGAACGTTTCCACAGTGTCCTTCCATTCCCACTGATGTCAGACTCTACAACAACATAACATCAAATAAATACTGGCTGTTTTTTTCTATCATCACAATCCACTTAGGACCGGCACTATTCTTAACTATTTAAACACTAGTTTGCACGTCTGTATCCTCCACACTTCCTATGTAGCATTATCATATCATATATTAATCATACAGAAAGTTTCTCAGTAAAACCTTATGCTCTTACATTCTTGTGCAATCATCCTCTACCACTACACTTTTCTGAAATACTTTTTTTCTGTAGTAAAGAGTGAATATTATGAACCATCGTGTGCCTTATTACTGCATACTATGTCGTACTGTGTACTATGTTTTGAGTAGTTATTATGTTGCGTACTTATATGTTCTGCCTATGTTTACACCAGGGATAAATCCCGTCTATGTCCTGTACATATGGTAGAATTGACAATAAAGTTGACTGATGTACATATTCTCTTTTTTTATTATTCTGTTGACTTCTTTTATATATTTTTGATTGATTACATATGTTTATTCTGTCTGCTGCTGTAACAAGGGAATTTTGGGATCAATAAAGTTTGATCTTATCTTAATTAAAAGTTGTATTTTTGATAAGAGTAATATGAAGCGGGTGCGGAACTGTAGACATGCTGTTAGTTGGCGGGGACGCTTTTCAGGGACGGACCCATCGAGGAAGTCGGTCGCACACAGCGCGTTTTGGTTGTGTACGTGCGTAACGAAGCTTTGAGCGTCGCTCCACACATGTTGTAAAACACACAAAGGTTAGTTACACTCACTTTGTATTTATATACACATTGAGACCGTGGATACCGATGTTATGATAAAAAACTATAGATACAGTCACCTGTATCTTAGTAACGCTAGCTAGTTAGCTTAGCTCGTTGTCTGATATTGTGAATCTACTAACGTGTATCTGTGTTATTTTACAATGCTGTTTTTAAAATTATGTTTAACGAACGAAAAACTGCTATTAGCGAGTGTCGCAACATTTCGAACTGCGCATATGAAACAGTTCTTAACCTGCTAAACTTTTAAAATCTAGCTAGCTAACTTCCTCAGCACTATTCTTGACGGATAGCTCAGTTACCCCACGTTTTTGAACTTGGCCACGTTAATAGTTACGTTCCTAACTTGATCGTTTCGATCCACAGCATCTTTCAAACAGTATTTGTACCTTTTCTTGTGTAGCTGCTCGAGAAGACGACCATGGAGAAGGAAACCCCCGCTAAAAAGGCTGCAGCTCCTTCTGTGTCCCAGATCAACGCTGAATATGTCACTCAGGTAATTTGAATAAAAGCTGTGGTCGATCACTGTGTTGAAATGAGTTTTAAGTGTTGATTTTTGAGGACATCACAAATGAGTTGGGCTATATCACCTGTAAATGATCCAATGGGCTTTTCAGTGAGTCCTATCTGTACTTGTTTACAAGACATGTTATGATCAAAATTACTCAGTGCATGTGTGAGGTGCAAAGATGGGGACGAAGGGGAGAAGTTTACCTTTTACAGAGGACTTGAGGATTGTGACTACAGATCAAATAATATCTGTGAAGGCTCTCAGTCATCCAGATATCTTCAGGAGTTGTAGCAAGTCCAGTTTTCTACTTGAAGGTGGATCAAATAACGTCCAGTCTAGATAGGAATCTCATAATCGGGGAATGTTCCTTGCTCCATATTTTTGTGTATTTGTTATTAAACCAGAAAATTGACACATTCAAGCCAGAAAGCCTCGACTGCTCGTTGTTAAACATTAAGGTTTTCCACATATACATAGCCAGTTCATGCACTGTTAGTTGGGCGGCTGTGGTGATAGAGCGGGTCGTCCACTAACCAGAGGGTTGGTGGTTTGACCCCTGGCTCCTCCAGACTCTTTGCTGAGATACAAGATACTGAACCATCTGATAGAAGAAGCGCAGCTTAAAGTTGCTCTGTATGAACGTGTGTGTTAAATGGGGAGAACGAACCATTTGACTACTATTGACATTTTTTCTTTTTTCTCGTTTCAGCTGGCTAATAAATATTGGGCTCCTCATGCAAAGAATAAACTGCCATTCGACCCTAAGGTGAGATATATCCATTGTTGTTTCTCAGAGGTATAAACGGGTAGAATGTTTGTAGTTTTACAAGTACGTGGAAATGCTCTAGTATAGTTTTATAGTACATGTTAGAGTAAATCCATACATTTTTTGAGCATAAGGTGGGGGTTCTCTGTTTGCCTGCACTCACAGAATTTTAACATCCTTTGCTGTTTGTTTAGGTGATGGAAGATGTGTATGAAAAAGAGATTCTCAAGTCCAAGTAAGTAAAAATACCATCTTTACTTTAAGTTGAACTTTCTTTTAAAATCCATATTACACATTGTACCACTTATTCATTTCATTTCTTATTTATGTATTTCCTTTCTGTTTTCAGATTTGCCATCAGAAAAATTATGCTGCTTGAGTTTAGGTGAGATATTGCACTTCCTCCGATTGCCTCTATTTATTAAGAAACCATCAACATTTTAAAACATATGACAGCAACTGGTGGATTGATATTGATTTATTATTTTATTTTATTTTTTAGCCAGTACCTTGAGAACTACCTGTGGGTGAACTACACTCCTGAGGTGTCCAGCAACGCCTACCTCATGTCCATTTGTTGCATCGTCAACGAAAAGTTCAGAGAGAATGTCCCAGCTTGGGAGGTAAAAACAAATCCATTACTTATCTAAGTTTAATAGTCATCAGATGGTAATCCCAAGTTTTGAGGAGACAATGTTTATACTCACACTTCTCTCTTTTCTGTTGTGTGGTTTATGTCAGGTGTTCAAGAAGGAGCCCAGCCACTTTCCTTTCTTATTCAAATGCATGATGAAGGCGGTGTTGGCAGGCGAGGAGACCGGCCTCACGCTGAAAGAACAAACCGTGCTGCTGGTCTTTCTGGACCACTGCTTCAACAGTCTGGTGAGGACCAGGACACTGACATCCAACGTCTAGACTCACAGGAGAAACGAGTCCCACTGGGGATTACTTATTCTTCTGCAAGAATGTTAAATGAGCATGTTTTTGTTTAAAACAGTACCGATTTTACTGAGAGTCTTCTTTTTAAATTCTGACTACAGAATTAAGTGGTTAAAGTCAAACGTTTTTCTCTCATAAAACCTGGTCACGTAGATTTATGTTGAAAATTCTGCGTCGCTTACCACAGCAACAGTAATATAAAAAAACAAAAATTGGCATTTTCTATTTTTTAAATTTGGCATTTTTTTGTATCACATACATCTTAGCAATATTATGAATGACTCTAACTTAACGATGATTGTTGTTGTAGACGATATGACTTGAAGGCTTTAGGATGAGAATTTAGATAATCAGAGTTTTACCTATTAATGTTTGCAATGGCAAAAGGCCTTGTTGTGGAAAAGAAGACAGTGGTTTGTAATGTCCACTAGGTGGCAGTCCCAGACCAGGCAGTCCAAGCTGGGTGAACTCCCCTCTGTATCTTCTGCAGCCGCATTAAACCACTCGGAAGCACTGCAGATGTCTCACTTTAAAATCTGCTGTGATAGCCTGCTGCACTTTGATTGTATCATATAAAGGCCTCTAAATATTTTAGTTGCAGACTTTTATTATGGGATGAAGTGTAATAAAAATCGGTCACATGCAGTACATTTTGACAACCCCCCCCCTTCTCTCTTTCTCTCCCTCTCTCTCTTTCTCTCCCTCTCTCTCCCAGGAGGTAGATTTGATCAGGGAACAGGTGCAGCAGCTCATCTCTCTGCCGATGTGGATGTGCCTTTTACCAGTAAGATGTCAACCTATTACCCTAATTAAGTTTCCCTGGTGGTTATCGGCACACACGAAGTACTGACTTTGCTCGATAATGCCATTGGAGAGAAGTGCGTCATCGCTATGACACCAGCCCTTAAGATGGAATAGATTCTACTGATTTGTTTCTGTCATGTTTTCAGTCCCGACTCCAACACGAGCTGAAGAAAGTTCCAAAGCTGCAGAAGTTCTGGAATCTAATAAAGAAGAAATCCGATAAGATGGAGGCCGATGCAACTGAGCAGTAATTTTATTTTCTCTGCTTGCTTGGTCAGATTTATCCAGACAAGGAAATCATATTGCAGAACTCTCCTCTGATTTCAGTTTTTCTGTGTGTCTCCCTCAGGGCGGAAAAAGAGAGGACCTTCCTCTCGGCTCTCATTAAGAAATTTCTCGGTGTTCTCATGTCAATACCGCCATCAGGTAAACAGAAGAAATTATATTTATTTCCCTTGGGATCTCATTGTGTTATTGCATCCAATGACTAAACATGGAATTCCCTCAGCAACAACAGGGGCCATTAGATCTTGGCTGTATTTTCTGAAAAAAATCTCATCCCTGGCTTTGATTTCTACCTCCAAATTCTTGTTAAAGTTAATGATCGGGTTATTTTCCAGTGACTCTGGTCTCAAAAAACTTATTTTCATGGTCTCTTGTTAGCTCTCTGTGCATGATTAATATACATAGGCTTTTCTCAAGCTTTCACAGGGTCAGAGACAATGTCATACAAACCTTAGTGTCAGTCTGAAACACAATATTACCCCTTCATCACTATTCTAGTTCCACCACCGCCTCCTTTCTTTTTGAGTCGTGTGGATGCAGATGGAGCATGTGGTCCAGCTGCCATTGAGCCACCAGCACTGACTACTATGTTGTAATGCAGGCTGACACAGAGGCCCCCCCACCTGAATGCTAAAAACAGAATATGTGCATTTGTGTGCTTAGGTAGAATTCAAACCTGACACACTAGATTATAATCTAAAGGCCAGCAGGAGTCGCATCACTCTAATACTTGCTGCATGCCTCAACGTTAAGTGCATACACACTTGCACACGCACACGCACACACACACGCACACCAACATGCTTAATGAGGGCTGAGGTCCCAGCATGCTGCTGTGCTGGCAATGCAGTATCTCATAGTGCGGCTCACACACCCAGCATGGCACCTTGGTGTTGTCCACATGCATTTGTTGTTCTCATGTCCTTGGTGATAACCGCACAACCTCCTTTCCATTGCTCCATCAGATATTTCTTTTTTTTGGCATTGTATGTGCATACCGTTGCGTCTGCTTCTCTGTCAGGTTGCATTTGTCATTGACAACATGTATTCTCTGATCTAAAGTGAAGTGCTAACCTCCATGATCTTCCTCCCTTTTCCACAGAGGCCGTATGCATGGACAAAGTACATTATTGTGAGCGATTCATTGAACTTATGATCGATCTGGAGGTAAGACACAGCCCTCGTGCACCATAACCTTATTCAGCAAATATGACATTGTGCTATATGAACTGTCTCATGCTCAAAATGATTACGGTAAAATACGATTCCCTCCCAAGCTAATTTTCACTCTGTATTTACACTAGAAGAGTGTAGGTCTGCAGTATATTTGCTTAATCGCGGTATCCTGACGAATGGAAGTGGTGTAGACATCCGTTTCTGCAGAGCTCATTTGCCTTTTGTCCTTCATGGTTATAGCTAAGTCAGGTCAACAGACAGTGGGTGAGTGTCCAGTCCCAGCTCCACCCAATGCGTCACTGTCATTGCTGTCTGCGAAACTATGCAGGATGTGAAACAGTATTCTTTGATCGGCGCGCGAGAGGTTATTTTCAGCCTGACAGCCAGGCTGTTCACATTCGGTTTAAGGTGTAGAGTAATGAGCAGTGTCTGTTTGACGCAATAGTTAGGAAAGAGATGAATCCCTGTGATTAAAGGAACAATAGGTCATATCATTTCTTCATTGTGTGGTGTTATCACTTTTTAGATTGACAACATGTCGGTCTAAATTTGCCATCAAATGTCTTAACCTTGATTCCTCATCGACTGTTATGTGCTGGAGTGAAGTCAAAGAATGTTTGGCAGGTGAAATGCATGAAGTAAGACCATTATTTAGACCAAAAATATAACTTGAGCTGCATCTATATAACAATACTTTTTTTTGGCTATGATAGGTATTTTTAAAGAGTTTTTGTATGCAAATGTGTCTGTATTCATCTAGTTAAAAAGATTTATGCAACAATCTATTGGAGAATTGGGATTGTACAGTTATGCTGTATTTAGTTTTTCTGCCTTTTCTTGTACTTGCACTGGGGCTGTTCTGCATCATATTGAGGAGCTCTGCTCAAATGTGCATCGTTCCGTTGTCCATCTGGATCAGCACCAAATTCTGATTTAACCTGCGTCACTGTGTTGGATGACAGGAGTTTAGGTTACAAGATGAATGCTTCTCATTCCACATCGAAGTGAACTGAAAACATACCAGTTCCTGTTGCAAGGGTTTTCATGTCCCTTACATGAGGTGCAATGTAAGCCCTGTCATTTTAAGGGGGATGGAATATCCCACAGAGATGATTAATGTTTTCATTAGTTCAAGAAATTATAAAAAAAAACTTTTGAGGTGGTTGGCTACGTGAAGTGAAGACACGATGCCACTCATGAGAGTTGCTCCTGCAGCCCTTTGCAGATCTGCTGTTTCAAACGAGCGAGCTCAACAGATCTCATCTGACCTGACTGCTGACAGGCCGGCCTTGCTGTTCTTGGCAGCGGCTAGTGGCCGGCAAGCTGACTGTCTCCAGAGACGGCTCCTGTCCCTTAGCACTATCCTTTTACAAAGCCTCAGATGCCTGAAATCCATACTTCCCCTCTCTGATGACGACCTGGAAATTAATGCAGGAAAAAAGACCCCCCCTTTTCATGGCTGTTTCATGCAGGCTGTCAGGACTGTGTTGAGATCAAAGATGGCTGCTGGATGTAACGGTATCTGTTCTCTCAGTCTTTAGGTATCACTTGCCGCAGCTGGTGCCCTTTGAAGAGCTTTTTTGAATGAATAGAATAATAGATTTTTCCTTTTCTTGGTGTTGTGCATTTTCCGTATTTTGTTTCATATTCCGTTTCACAATGCTGCGTCTGTTCTCTGGGCTGTTCTGCACTTTCAGCCTTCACAGTGTAATATATCTCAGACATTCTCTATTTGCACCAGTCGTCCTCTCACTCAGTTCATTAAAATGCTCAGTGTTTCTTTGGTATATTCCGACCAAAGCGCCTCAGTTATCTCACTTTGACAGGTTTCCTCTTGTTTCTGCCTCCTTGTCATGTTCCTGCTCCGCAACAAGCAAGTTGTAGTAGGTGAATCCGTTTCCCCACCCCCCCTCCTGTCAGCTTCGTAGCTCACTATCGGTTTGCCTTATCTTTTGTTTCTCGGTCATATGTTTCAAAAACAACCTCAAGACAAAAAAAGACCATGGATCAATAAGACGTATGGATAATCACGGTCCAGATTCTGGGAACTGTGGTTGTTGTTAGATGAATTGATTCCTCTGACCCCCCTGACAGAGGTGTCCGTTTATAATGATGCCACATTCCTTTTAGCTGTGGTGGACAGACATCAGATCTTCTTTATTTCAAATCATTTCGTTTGTTTTCCTAGCGTTATTTTGTACAAAAGCAGCGATTTTCCAGTTACATACGAAGTGAAAGTCAGTTCTGTTGAGCCTGTGGTCCAATGCCTTAACATGTTTTTCTGTGTGTTCAGGCCCTGCTGCCCACCAGGCGTTGGTTTAACACAGTGTTAGACGACTCCCACTTGGTGGTCAGCTGCCACCTGTCCAGCCTCACCAAGAGAGAGAAGGACGGACATCTCTTCTGCCAGGTACAACACACACAGATGTCAGATGTATTCATGTATGTGTGGAAATGATTGTAGTAACTCATGCTGTTGTTTGATCTTGGTAGTTGTTGGACATGCTGAAGTTCTACACAGGCTTCGAGATCAGTGACCAGACAGGAAACGCTCTGACGCAGAAAGAGATGACTACACTTCACTATGACAAAATCACCTCTCTACAGGTACAGATGTGTAAAAGGGCAAAGACAGACATGCAATTAGCCACAGTTGCTCCCATGCTTGCTTTGTCCCCCTCAGGTTTTTTTTGTGTATTTCTCACTGACATCTTTGGTGTGTTTTTTAGTTGCGATGTTTTATTTATACATTTATAGTTGAGTGATGGCTCTAGCCTCTCAATTAGAGCCTGAGCCTTGGTTGGCAAATAACATCCACCAATATGATTCTTTCACAGACATTTCGATATTTATGTAAATGTTGACCGATATGCATGTGTGATCTGTAGCAATTTTCAGTTATATATCCTTGTAGAAAGCACAATAACCTTTTCTTTATCATTTAAAAGTTGCCTATCCTGCTCTTGTAGTGTAAGTAATGTTTATTTTAAATTTATGTTCGCTCTTTGTGTTCTGTTTTCCAGAGGGCAGCTTTTGCTCATTTCCCAGAGTTGCAGGACTTTGCTCTGTCGAATGTTGCAGCTGTAGACACTCGCGATTCCTTGACCAAACATTTTGGGCATCTCAGGTAAAGCAAAACTTCCAAAGTGAATCGTTAAATGAACTTGCAGTTTTTATCGGTGCACAGATGGAGGGAGGTGGTGGGAGGTTATGCATGATTGGACTGAGTAAGATTACAGTGAACTGTTACTAATATAACTGCTTTAGTGTTGTTTCAGTCGACAGAACATTTTCCTGATGTGCACATGTACTTTGTACTTAGAGGTGATTCATAGTTGTTTTGCTTTATATCTGCCTCTTGTACAAATACTTTATACAGGACCCTTGGTGTTCTGTATGGTTTTAACAGAAAATACCTTAATTTCATGTCCTTAGCTAAACGAGTGTAATAGAAACAAACCCTGCAGCAAACAAGTACAGATGGAGATTTCCTTATCTGGCCCATGACTTTTAACAGTTCTTTGGACCACTAATACTTGTAAGCCTTGTATGCACACTTATACCCATCTTGGTCCTATATTGCATTAAAGCATCAGCACCACCGTTGCTGCCTGACTTCCCTGCTAAATGGCAGCTAGTGAGCCCTTGAACAGGCAGCTGGTACCAGCCAGAGAGAGAGGCACGCCTCATTAATTTAATCGATTTGCAGTGGCTTGAGAATAAACTCTTTGAACAGCTGTGTTTGTCAGATCATATTAGCTGGCCAAAGAGCCAAAAAGCACCCTCGCTTTTATGCACTAGCCCGTGTGTGGTTTTTCTAACTGGTACACGTGCGTGAAGGAGAAAAGACATTGATTTATTGGTAATTTGTAATTACGTGAGGGTTTCTAACCCTTCTTGGCATTTGATATCATAATAAATGTTTTTATTACTGACACAAGCTTTTAAACGGTCTATAAGCCTTCATGTTTTGGCTCTACAACACACACTTTAAGTGAGTTACTGATTAGTTGATTGTTTGCACGGTAAGTGATGTCTCTATTTGCTCTGAGGTGCAATGTTGGAACAACAGAAATATCCTCTTTGCAGTTGACATTTCCATATCTTATCGTCTCTATTTAACTTCTGCAGTGGATTATAAATGCTTAAACCCTAAGTTTCTTTGAGTCAGGCAGGTGGTTATGAGCCGATCTGAATCCGGTAAAGACTTAGCCGAACCATTTCATGCATTTCTGGAAGCTCCGCTCTTTTCCCCCAGAATAAGGGTTTTGAATGTAGCAGGAGGTGCATTGTTCCCTTCTCCACAACTGTCACCAAAGAAGCTCCTGGGTAACTCCAAATATGCCAATCAGATTTAACAAGGCACTTTTCATCCAAACAACTCATGCTAATGCCAGTTTATTCCAGATGCGCTACCCGTGGGCTTAGCTCGCAGTCACCCGCGCTCTGAATTTATCCGCTAAGTCCCCCAAACACACAAACGCAGCATTACTGCATAGCCTGCCCACACATTTACTAGCCCATTCTCCCACATATACACAGACAGACACACACATACATACACAGATGCTTCTTCTGGTTACGTAAAACACGTTGAGTGTCATTTCAGGTCAAAGATGAATGAGCACCTGATTAAAGCATCGCTTTGTGAAAGGCTAGAAATGGATGAAGGAGTCGTCCCTTCTGGAAATGTTGGAATAATTGGTGTAATTTGTTCGGTGAATTAGTTGTTGAGCAGGGTCCTGTCACTGAAAAGGGTATTTTTAGTCCATCACCTTCACTTTTCATTGAATCCTGTTCTCAGGGTTTCATCAGACAAAGGAAAGAAAACAGAATAAGGGTGGAAGCAGTTTCATTTTCAGCAGATTACTTTGCCAGAAAAGCCATTTATCATATTTATCTGTTGAATGTAAAACGAGGCTTGTAGTTGACTTAAAAGCGCCCTTAACTTACTCGGTAATATCAGTTGTGCCAAAAACACACACACCTCACCTAAAATGACATCTCAAAACTTAACAAGGGTCTAGACATCCCTCAGGTTGTAGAGTGAACTTACTGTTGGACCACTTACTGTTTTGTCCACATCCTTACCTTACCCTGCCCGTGGCTCAGCTGTCAGTCATGACCTGGTCCAGTCATCTCTATTACTCAGAGTGAGCTGTTGTGCTGCTGCTATTTTGTTGCTAAGGGAAGGAATGTCCACATGACCGATGCCAGGTCATCCACTGGGCCACCAAACTGCAACATTGGCAGAATTGCCACCCCATTGGCCGAGCATGGCCTCGCAACTCGCAGAATGCATGCAGATACACGGATATGGTCGGTCAGTGCCACGTGTGGCTGTCCGGGCCTGTCACAATGTGTCCAGGGCCTGTCCTTTGCTGTGTACCAGACCCTGCCTGTGTCACAGTGTGTCAGCCTGATTAACACAGGTCTGTATGCAGAAAGCCACGCCTCGGCCTTTCGAGACGGAGATGGGCTTTGATTTTCATAATCCTGTCGCATCAGTGCGGCTCGGCCCCTTAACACACACGCTGACAGGGCAGGAGTGCAGAGTCGGAGCAAACAGGAGAATTGCTTTGTGCCACAGAGCTAACAAGCACAAAGAATTTGATAAGGCTGTGCATTTTCACTCGTGTAGAGTTGTTGCTGTCATCACAGTTTAAATAAATCTCCCTCAGATGGCAAAGTGTTGCCCAAAGTATATAAATATATTTATAATAATATTAATGTTTTTATTATCATTATGTAATGTTGGTAGACATCAGATTGTCACGTATCATGTTGTTATCTTGACCTTCACCATTTCAGTCATTACCAATTCATTCTCACTGGATACCAATTGCTTAATTATCATCCCTGAGAAGAGTGTTAACTGAATTTTTAATATGCAAATGTTATTTATCGAGCCGACTTGTTTATCTCATCTCTCTCCGCAGCCCCAACACGCTCCACCAGGTGGCCTCGTACCTATGTCTGCTGCCAGAGCTGCCTGAAGGGCAAAGCACCACCTATGAGAAGGAGGTTCTTCTTGAGCTGCTGGTTAGTGGCTTTTATTATATTGTCTATGCATATTTGAGAACTCCCAAGCCATAGTGGCTGTGATGTGAAAAGATGTGTCTTTTTGTGTTCTGTTGCATTTTGGAACAGTCAAATCTATAACTTGGTATGTGTCTTTCAAACAAGGCAAATTATATGTGAGGCCTCACAGCAAAATATATTGTTTTATTTATACAGTTTCTTGATGGGGAAAAAATGGGGCATAAGTCACTGGTCTAGTCCCGGTCTTGTTGTTTTTCTGTAAATAAATATAATGTATAATAAAAGTAAAATATGCATCCCAGGCAACCTTTAATGCCTCAGACCTTTTAAACTGCCCATACAGAGATTGTTTAGTTAAGCAAGGGAATGAAGCATGACCTCATTTACAGTGCTTGTCAACCATCCATATAAAAGATGTAGCGTCGGTACTGGTGCACCCTTTCAAACACTGTTGGTGAACAGTTATTCTTCAGAACAATAACCGGCCAGTCTGACGCTACAGCATAATAGCTTTTGTGTTTCTCGTTTTAGAGTCATTAATTAAAGATGTTGACCTTGGAATACATATAGTATCCCCTCTTGGCTGGCTGGCCCTCTTGAATTTGCCTTCTAATCCAATTACTGCTCTATGTGGCTATTTGTGTGACGTAGGGTAAATTGAAGACAGTGCTGATGAGATAAAGAGCTTGTTTTTTAAGTATCTTTCGCAAGGTGGTCTCTGGTTCCCCATCCCTCGCTCTCCCAATTTTCCTTTTTAAAAACCCCTCCAGGAATCATCTGGATCCTTGTCCCATTACTCTCCCCTAATACACACTTATACATGTGGTGTAGACCTCTTCATCAAAGTGGCTGTTTTTAAGGCCGCCCTGCAGTTATTCATAATTACCCACTCAGACCCTCCCCACGTCCTCTTTGAGAACCGATGGAGAAGAGCAGTTTCTTAATCATCTGATTAGATTGTTGTTGAAGACAATGTCAGGGGACACATATTTGTGCGCCTAAGGTTGCCCCCAACAACCAACATCTCTGACCAGGTGGGGTTAAGGGGAACGGGCCACGAGACCAGAACTGTGCCACACAAAAGCAAAACAATGATGCACACTGCAGAGAACGTGGTCATAAATATGCTGAGGGAGGGATGAACCGCTCTCTGAGAAGTAGAGCTGCTTTCACACCAGCGCCAGGGTTCGGCTCATCTAGGCTTTTTTTTTTTTTTTTCTCTGGTGTAACAGATGAGCTGGTTTGTATTCAGCAGCAGATTTCACCCCCTTGACGAAGTGAATAATTCATTTAATGTGTCTTTTTCCAGAAGAGTAAAGGCACAATGGAAAAGATAGTTGTGTGCACAACCACAAAATCTCAGAGGAGCGGGTGCTGAGGTCCAAGACTAATGTAATAAAGAAGAAAGATACTTGCGCACCAGAGTAAAAGCTTTTCCTCTTATCAGCAATGTTCTACAAAACAATTTCAATTAGATGTCCCTATAAAAGAAAATGCTAAATTAATGTGTATGTAACAAAATTACCAGTGACTTCATTACTGTTATATAAATTGTTTATATACATGTGAATCACAGATCTAATCACAATACCTGAAGAGATCCTGTTGCTTTTGACTTATTACTTGTTCATATCCTCTGACACAGCTGCCAGTCCTTCTAAATATAAACACATAAACCAACGTGGATTGCTGATATGTCGGAATACACGTTAATATCTCGCCTTTAAAGGGGCCTTTACATTTTGGCCCATTTTGAAACATTTTAGCAACATTGATCCACTGACGTTTAGCAGAGGAACTACACTGAGGGGAATACAAGTGACAAAAGCTTCAGTTAAACCAGCTCAACATGTGTGAGATTAAACTAATGTTTTGAGTGACCGGATTTTGAGAAAATGATTTTTTTTAAATTCTAGTAAGGGATAAAAGACATGAAACAGCGAGACAAATGAGGAACACGTGTTCATTAACCCAATTTTGTGTGGCTGTCCTCTCTCTCTCTCTCTCTCTCTCTCTCTCTCTCTCTCTCTCTCTCTCTCTCTCTCTCGCGCCTTACACACACAGGTATCACGTCACGAGCGCAGAATCTCTCAGATTGAGCAACTCAACCAGATGCCCCTGTATCCAACAGAGAAGATAATCTGGGATGAGAACATCGTCCCGACAGAGTACTACTCGGGCGAAGGTGGGCATTGGGACTGTGTTTGCATGTCTGTGTCTGTGAATGGTTAATATGCACTTCAAATAATTTCAGTGTCTAGTCAGTCCCTTATTGTCACAAGCGTACGCCCACACCTTGTTGTGTCTAATCCTTGGGGCACTCGACGGAGTGAAGTGGCAACCCTCTCTCAGGGAATCCTCTTTAGTTGGCAAGGACACCCTCAGAAACTCACACACTATTAGTGATTCAAGCTGCGTCCGTCATTTACTGCAATATGTAAATGTGCTATTGTCTGCAAAAAAAACCCTAGTCGTTATAACAAAGGTAGCTACATAAAACTGGACATTCAACCTCTTTGTAATTTGATATAAAAAGACATCTTTTGATTGACTTACTTCAAGTTTGTGTTATTACTCATGCATTTTTTTTTTTTTCAATCTGGGTGTCTTTTTATCTGTCCTTTTTCTCAGGCTGCCTGGCGCTGCCTAAACTGAATCTCCAGTTCCTGACGCTCCATGACTACCTGTTGAGGAACTTCAACCTCTTTCGTCTGGAGTCCACCTATGAGATCAGACAGGACATAGAGGATGTGGTGTGGCGTATGAAACCATGGTGAGATGTCCTCAATTCTCCAAAGCCACAGGAAACGTGTGGTTTAAATGTTTTCATTTGTTAAAGTCACATTAACCGTACTGCTCTCAAAAACATCAACGTTTTGAAGAAGACATGGGCCAAAAAGCTCTTCCTTAGCTCAGGCTTGAAGAATCTAGATTTGTGCAGTGAAATCCCTGGGTGACACTCAAAGACTGTGATAAAAGGCTCATACAGATTCTGAGTTTGAAATAATATTGTTGTACACACACTAATAAGCATGACTTGTATTTTTTCTCCCTAAGTAGAACACATTTCTACCATTAGCTCGGCTACAGCACACTTCTTATCCTCCGTCTTCTTCTCAAACTGTGGCATGATAATATTTTATTAAAAGACGGTGACATTTAGAGCGACACATTTGGAAACCCACTGCTTAACATAATAAGTGCTCCCATTATGTCAAGTGATGTGGCAACTTGCCTGTTTGTTGCTGCTGCAAAAGTAAATAAATAAAGCAGTCTCGCTGTCCTAAATCCACCTTGTTTCCAGTCTTGACAGCCCACAGTACTTGTCTGACGTTCCTGTTGTGTCTGTTCCCCTACGCAGGCAATCAGAGTACGGTGGAGCGGTGTTCGGCGGCTGGGCCAGGATGGCTCAGACAATCACCGCTTTCTCCATAGTGGAGGTTGCCAAGCCCAACATTGGGGAGAGCTGGCCTGCTCGTGTACGAGCCGATGTCACTGTTAACCTCAATGTGCAGGATCATATCAAGCATGAGTGGGAAGGTAATAAAATACGTCTTTATCATGAGGAAAAATATATTTTGTATTTATCACTTTATATTTGATTCGTCTGCTATGTTATTACACATATATACATACAAACATTATTACCCTTTACTTATTGCACTGCCACACCTCTACTTTTCTTATTTCCTTCTAGAAAGTGGTTTATAACCTCTATATAGTTTCCCTTTACCCCTCTGTCCCATCACACTGGACCTTGACCAATGACACCTGCCTACCTGATGTTTCTGTGAAGACATGCCATTTCTTAGTAGCCTCCGCCATTAAGCGTCTTTGTTTTATTCCCTGATCTTTCATCCATGTGTGTTTGATAGGGGCGCTGTAGATAATGTTAACAGGCGCATGTCAACAGTGAAAGACATTGATTCACTGGGGACATAGAAGGCACAATGAAGCCTTCAGCGGGGGCTGTCCACTATCGCTCGCCAGAGAAAGATAAGGGACTAGGTTCACATGCCAATTTTCTCAGTGGGGAAATGCTATAGAAGTATTAAATTGGTGTAAAAAAAAAATAGAAAGTTTAATGTATCCCAAATTGATATCTCCACTTTCTTTATACCCATTTTTATGGTTTTACTTTCCTCTTTGTTATTCAGTGGATGTATAAGGTGTAACTTGCTCCTGTCCAGTAGCCCTCTCCCCATCGTATAATTAGAGCCTCATGTTTTAAAGATCAGGCGAATGCTGACGGAGCGGTTTCAAACTTCTCCACTCTACTACTCTTTTTATTTTTTTCACCAACACTCCTCTATCACCTCTTTCTGTTTGTGTCCTTTTTATTCTCCTTAAAATTCTTTCTCTGCCTCTAAATCCCTGTTCTTTCAGTCGTTCTCTCTATCTAAGCGCTCTCTCCCCCAAATCCTCTCTCCCCGTAGGCCTTCGGAAGCACGACGTTTGCTTTCTGGTCACGGTGCGGCCCAACCTGCCCTATGGCACACGCTTCGACCGGCGCCAGCCCTTTGTGGAGCAGACTGGCCTGGCGTATGTGAGAGGCTGTGAGGTGCAGGGCATGCTGGATGACAAGGGACGTGTCATTGAGGAAGGTATGCATATAGTGCCCCTCCTCCTTCCACACACACACACACACACACACACACACACACACACACACACACACACACACGACATCCATCCTCCCGTCAGACCTCCTACACACAATCATCCAGCGACTTGTCCCCTCGACAGGTTCAGGCTGCGGTTGTCATGGTAACGACCACAGTGAGACCTGACCTGGTCACATTAACATTCCATTAGCCCGAGGTCGACGACAACACCTGAGAGCTTTGGGCCTTGCCCCCTGCTTTATTTATTGGATTTAAGGAGAGATGTGCTTCTGTAAGACGACAATGAATGAATGAATACGCTTGTCCTGCAGAATACAGTAATGTGATATATAGCATACATTCACCTCTATCTCTGAGTTACTGCCAGCAGCAATGCATTCTAACATTAGAAACCTGAGTTGTGCGCGGCCTTATTTCCCCATTAAAAGCCTTAAAATCTGATGTAATCAAATATACTTAGAGAATCTGTTTCTGTGTATCCACACAGAAGGAATCCCCCTCTGACCAAATCCGAAATATCTGGTTATTCTTAGAAAGTGAAATATATTCATATAGTAACATGATCTCAATTTACCGTGTTGTGCTCTTCCCACAGCTCAAAGCTGCCCCTCTGAGTGGTTGGTTCTGAGTGGTTAGCCTGCAGCCGAGCTAGTCTAAGTGTTTGCCTTTCCCCTGTCGTAACATGTGTCCATGCACTGAAGCAGCCTTTCCCCCTATCCCCTCTCATCTGTTTGGATTAAATATGCAGAGGGCAGGGATTTCTAAAAAGACATCCTGCCAGCCGGTGTCGGCTTGGGTAAACTTTCAGATCCCCAACAGGGATAAGTGGTACTCCAGCTGACTAGGTGGCGGGGGAGTAGGCACATAAATCACAGGGCGTCTTGTGAAGGTGTGGGGGGAGTGCAACCCCCGAGAGGTGCATTTTGAGACACTTGTGATTGAGTTGAACCATTGTACCATTGTATATTTACTTGCTATAAATTCACCTATTAATAACTGAGAGTTGGATACAATGGCACATAGTTGTTTTGACGGCTCACACGCAGACACGCATACATGGGCACAGACTTCAGAGGCCAAAGGATTGAGTTTCACTCTCCAGCTCTGTGCCCTGCAGCACCATACAAGAATCTATTTAGACATCTATGAAAGCTACACATGCTGCACTGCACAGACTCCCGATGGGAGTGAGTCTTAAGCCCGTAGCCTGTCAGTCAAGCGCCGGCTCCTGTTCCTGAGGAGTCACAGTTTTTATAGCACCAAATAACGAATTAAAACCAAACTTACGGGAAAAAATGAGCATTTGAACAAACATCAGTGTGATGAGAACTACTTCAAATGACAGAAACCATCTTTGAGAAAAATTTGTTTAGTATTGTTTGACTTTTTAGTTTGGTCCATGTCCTATCCACTAACATGGAGGAGGTGGGATAAATGACCTATACTGCAGCCATCCACCAGGTGGTGATCAGGATGCTTTGGCTCACTTTTGGGGAGCTGTCATTTCAGCCATCTTTATATACAGTCTATGGTCTAAAGCCATTTCTTTTTTTCAATTTTATTATCTGTATGAGTATTTATTTTGATAGTACACTGAGATTGTAAAAGTGTTTTAAAAATGTCCTATAAATTTCGACTTATTACTCCTATATTAATCACTTATCTAACCACTTATTGTTCCAGGACCTGAACCAAAGCCAAAGCTGCGAGGAGACGCCAGAACATTCCGTGTTTGGCTGGACGCCAACCAGTATCAGCAGGACGTGACCAGCAGTATTCAGAGTTCCACCGAAGACCCGTATGAGACTTTCAACATCATCATGAGACGCAAACCCAAGGAGAATAATTTCAAGGTTTGGACCCCGTTCTGAAGCGCACAGGTCACTCACCCGCACCACACAGTGTGTTTGAGTGCTTTATCTTCAGTCCTTGAGCTCTGGTCCGACCAACACCACCTCTTGAGTGATGTATGGCACATATTATACTCTCTCTGGAATTGTAGCTGTAAGGTTGGGGTCAGGGCAGCTCTGAGATTACCACCCACTCAAGCCCCCCCCCCCCGCCGGTGATCCCAGTGGGAGACACTTCTCACTGGATGGTCATACATACTGACCTCCGTCTCACCCTTAAAGGTCCAGTGTGTAAGGTTTAGGTGAAAGGGATCTGTTGGCAGAAATTGAACATAAATAAGTATTACTGTGTACTGTGCCCCATTAGAGCCCCATTGTGGTAGCAAGGCAACATTGTATTTTGTACCAGTATATTGTTGTTATGCTTTGGGTATCTTATATTGTCATTATAACATAGTGGAGTCTCAGCAGCGCCCTGCTTTTAAAGCTAGTTCACAAAAGGTAAATCTGCATTGATATTTCTATCAAAGTTTTCAGCATGTCATAGAAGTTATCAGTGCTAATGTGTGAAACATCTATTAAGAATTACACCTGTCGTGTGATGTTTTTTCCTTCGTTTTGCTCCAGTTCCTTAAGAATGAACATGCACAACTGCGCAAAACTCTTCTTTTCTATCCTTGTATTATATGTATTATATAATGAGCTTCTCATTACAGCTTTGTCAAATGAGCTTTGTCTTATTTCGTCAGAAGTTTTTGAAGCGCTCCTTTTTTTTTTTTCTTCTTGAACTTGAAAAACACAGGAACTAATGGGTATTCAAGAAACATTCTCCTCCATCTTTGATGTGTGACACAGATAAAAGTAAACATGTTTTCTGACACTGTGTTTGATGCATACGGTATTAGACAGTTTGCGGCTCATTAAAATATAATTGACAGTCAGTCAAATTACCTGCTATCCCATCAGCCCACCACAAAGCTATTCTTATCCCACTAAACCTCCTCTTGTGGGATGGTTGTCTGTTGTCTGATTGTCTGCCTCGTTCAGTTTGATTTTTCTCCTTCAGGCTCTTGTTTTTATGGTTTTATATCTGACATATCTCTTTCTGTTTCAGGCAGTGCTAGAGACCATCAGAAACCTGATGAACACAGAGTGCGTCGTCCCAGACTGGCTTCACGACATCATTCTCGGCTATGGGGACCAAGGCAGTGCCCACTATTCCAAAATGCCTAATCAGATCTCTGCGTTGGACTTCAATGACACGTTTCTGTCTTTGGACCATTTACGTTCGTGTTTCCCCGGTAACACCATAAAGGTCACAGAAGAGAATCCTGACCTGCAAGTCCCCCCTTTCAGGTGAAAGTCAAACATTCAATTATAAATTGAAAGAGAGAAATAATACAGTGGACTAGATACAATTGATTCCACAATACTACATATTGTATTGTATGGTAAAATGTTGGTTTATGACCATAATACTATTTTCCATCCTTCTTTTGCTTTTTCAGAATCAAGTTTCCCATCTCGAACAACTCAGACAAAACCAAGAAGAGAAAGGCAGATGAAGAAGTGGAAGACAAAGAGGAAGACATGACCTTGCTCGTTGAGCCCTATGTCCCGCCCAACCGGGGTCCGTATCCCTACAACCAGCCCAAACGGTGAGAGGTCAAGGCAAAGTCACTGGTCCTCCCATTAACAACTGGTCCTGACTGTATCGATTTTGCTTGTCCATGTTTCTCTCCATAGTTTTTCTTCCAGTGTTTAATGTAGTGGTGCTTTTTTGGTTGTGGTTTTTGCCAACATTAATTGTTGCTTTATTATTCCTGTACTCATTAGAGCACCACAACATAATTACCCTTCATCAAAATTTAAGATTCATCTACTGGTGTTTAAGGATTTCCGGCTTACGCTTTGATATTTAAATCTTGATGGCATCAGCATGTCCACAGGGAGTTCCCGCTTAATGTACTTTCAAAAAAGTTCAGAACAAAGCTTGCAGCATTAAGCGCCTCTTAAAAATATTAAATACAGTTGAGTAAAAATGTGTTTATGTTGTCAAGAGCAAAAACTTCATTGAACTTCATTCAACTTTTTCTTTTTACAGGAACACAATTCAGTTCACTCCCACTCAGATCGAAGCCATTCGAGCTGGGATGCAGCCAGGACTCACCATGGTAAGGACGTGGTATTTAGGGTTTCATTGTATGATCTGCTCACACAAGTTTTAAGGTCGGATCGCAGATTTCCAAAGAAAACGACGACAAAGAGAGAAAAAAAGATAAACAGACTCCAAAAGTTATAATAATTTTGAATATTTGGCTTCAACGGAAAAAGTGAAGCCAAAAAATACATAAGTCCAGTCGTATAAAGGCATCATGCATAAGCTTGAGTGAGTGCCAATAGTGCAGGTTCATACTGCTCCAGCTTGACGAGAAAGCTTTGCAGACATTAATCTTAGTGATGAATAGCAAGGGAATTCCCTCAGCAGTAAATTTGACAACTCAATCTCCATCATTCCTGTAGAGTGTTGACACATTTCCATGAAATCCTCACTGTAATTTTTGCCTTTCCAGTGAAATGTTCAACCCCGACATAAAATGCTATAGAATCTTAGCTTTGGATAAATCCAGTTCATACACACATCCAGAGCAATGTCATTCCAGCCAGCTACTGTATCTCCAGAGTTGGGTAGCTGACACTTTTTTGACATAAGTGCTACTCCGCTGTGGTGACTAGAAGCTGGCACTGAGCTCTGAGTTATTTATTGTTGCAGCTATCTGAGGTAAATAAGGCGACGAGGCTATCATCGGAGTCGTAAAACAACTCAACATGCAAAGCCTCCTCTGCTGCTCTCCTCGCTCCCTCTAGCCTCCCCTCTTGGCATGTGTCACAGTCATTAGCAGCCATAACAAACACACACTACCTCCCAGTCTGCAGAGCTTGGCTTTCATGTTGGGAAACCAAGGAGCTGATTATGTACTGATTTATGCAGGGGCATCTAATTGTACTTACTATTTTTAGCCCATATTACTCACCTGAGAGACCCACACTCAGACCAACCTGTTTCATGAATATTTATTCAATAAATTAGATGTTATTCCCCCAGTTAAATACATACAAGGCTTATTATTATGGTAACAGTGATGAAGAAACTAGAAATTAGATCGTAAGATGTATTTTTTTTTTCTTCCTATAGCTTTTCTCCTTTTTCTGGAGCTCTCTTGTTTCTCCCCCATCTGTGCAGTCAACAGGACTGTCTTGTCATGCCAGGCAACACCACTCTGCACTGGGTTCGTCTGAGCGTGGCTAACGATGGGGCACTACCCTAGCCTGTTCTGACATGCCCATGGCCGAGCTGTCACAACCACTAGATTGTCTACAGGGGGGGAGCGCCTTTGCAGCGTAACCTAACTTCTGATTATGCTTCTCTTCTCCTCCTCTTCCTTTCCATCCATTCTGCTCCTCCAGGTTGTAGGACCACCAGGTACCGGAAAGACGGATGTTGCCGTTCAGATCATCTCAAACCTCTATCACAACTTCCCAGAGCAGAGGACCCTCATAGTCACACATTCAAATCAGGTTAACCCAACACACACACACACACATACACACACAGCACTTATGCACTAAAACCAAGCTCTGATCTCTGAAGAGTTTCCCTCTTTCCCTCAACACTTTGTGTGAAGCTGTCGAGAGAATTTACAGTTTGTGCTCTGAACTGCCCATTAATCAGGCCGTAGTCATATTCAAACCTTGGAGGAAACATTTTTAATCTAAGCTCCCTCCTGCCCTGGTCTTACCCCCCCACCCCCAGTATTTAATCATAAAGTAATCTGCTATTGTTTTACTTCAGTGAAAACTTGCCAGAGGGAAACCTATCCACATGAAGTATAGCTGGAAATAACGATAAAAAAAACTTTATTCTTGTGCAATAGTTCTCCTTAACATTTATAGTTCTTATACTGAAATAGACACTTTTTTTGTGGCAAGGCAATGACATTTTTTATAAAGCAGGTTTCATACACAGAGGTAGATTCAAGGTGCTTAAATAACACATTACAACACTAATAACAAGATCATAACAGATTCATATGCACTGGCATTGTTGACAGATAATAATAAACACACATTGAAGAAAGGGTTTTCCTTGTTTGATCATGTTTACTTGTTACCATGGTTCGTTCCACTCCAGGCTCTGAACCAGCTGTTTGAAAAGATCATGGCTCTAGACATCGATGAGCGTCACCTCCTGCGTCTGGGCCACGGAGAGGAGGAGCTGGAGACGGAGAAAGACTTCAGCAGGTGAGACAGCATGGGGCAGTTGGCAAGAGTACACACACACACACACACACATACCCAGGCACATGCAGCCAAACAAACAGAAATACACATGCATGAATCAAGACAACTTGAATTATCACATGCATGTGTGAAAGTGCATTCAATAAATTGTTGTATGCACAATGCAAATTTCACAGTTTGATCACAGCCGATACACACACACACACACCCACACACACACCCACACACACACCCACACACACACACACACACACACACACACACACACACACACACACACACACACCCACAAACACACCCACAAACACACCCCCACACGTGTATTAACACAGACCAGCTGCCCACATACATAATTAGTGTGAGCCAACACAGTGACAGGGCTACTCGATACTTCTATATGCCAGGCCAGGAACCTGGTTTATCTTCATTAGGCATCATTGGCCTCTCAGGCCTTTCTACCAGTGTAAGGGATCTTTCCCCACTGCCCTGCACTCACAGAGAAATTGAGATGTAGATTTACCACATGTATGTATAGAAAATCTGAAGAACCCAAGACTGTTTCCAGGGCGTGCTACAAGTCATAGATAATGACTCATTCTGGACATTCTGGAAACCTTTTCAGTAAACAGTCTTCCCCAGTTCTGAATAATTATTCTGGATCATTAAGAAAGTATTAAGTACTAATGTTGTCATTTCCCAACCTCAGTGATACATGAAACCTAATAATTAATTTACAACATGGTGAAATAATAAAATGACTAAATACACAAATAAATGATTACATAGAAGATGTTCCTTTAATTTCAGATTTTTAAGACCATCAGTTGTTTATTTAATTCAGTTCAGGAAGGAACCTTAAATCTGCGATCAGAGATGTAACCTGACTGTGATTTAACTAAAGCAACATATGGATTTAATACTAGTTGTTTTAGAACATTCTTTGTCCCTAATTGGCAAATAAAACAGACAATTCTGCTACTCCTCATACTGCACTGGTGGCAGGGCACAGGACAAATAGCCTCAGACAAGAACCACTAGAGTCCTGTTAAGGAAGCTCCACCAGCTCTCTCGCCCAAGTCTCTGTGTGTGTGTGTGTGTGTGTGTGTGTGTGTGTGTGTGTGTGTGTGTGTGTGTGTGTGTGTGTGTGTGTGTGTGTGTGTGTGTGTGTGTGTGTGTGTGTGTGTGTGTGTGTGTGTGTGTGTGTGTGTGTGTGTGATGCCTTGAAGGATAGTGACTCAGTCCTCACTACTGCTTCATAGTGAGATTGGCAAAGAGAAGGTGGGGACAGTGCACTTTAAGCACTCATGACAGACTCGAGAAAAAGAGATTATCTCACGATACCCCAAACATTTACAGTTCTACATGACTGCCACTATATTTACCACCGTTATTAGATGAATCAGCCAGAGCCGTCAATTTTTTTAACAGCAATTTTTTAACCTTGGTTCAAATAAAGCTCGTTGTTATTGAATATTATTCAGCTTTTACGTTGGGTCTATTTAAAGTTCCCTTATAGCCGACATCCTTAATTACCACCTCATCCATCTGTGGCTCTGCGCAAATTACACCCTATATCTCTTAGCAACACTTGCAGAGGAGGGAGGAAGGGAGGGTTTAAGTGCATGTCTCATCTGCTATATGCTGCTCAGTGCCAGTGTAACAACTTCAGAATCAAGAGCGCTGAATGGGAGCTTGGGTCTGCACAGGGGGGGAAAGCAGTCTGTTGCATTCTTAAATAATGCAGCAACAGATATAAAAGAAAGAGCTTTGGCTAGCAACATTTAATATGTTCCCCGCTTGCCTGGCTGCCTCACAACAACATGCAGACTCTACACTCCTTCCACCCCACTGACACCGAGGAGCCAGAGAGTTTTAATTAACACTGTATATGAGATGAAAAATGGAAGGCAGTGCTCCTCCGAAAGCCGAACAAAAGGGAAAACTACGTTACTATCAATTAACAATGCCTCCCTGAATAACGTGATGAATTTTGTGCCTTTTTTTTAATGAGATTTTTAGAGCGGAACATAGAGGAGATCACATTTAAAATTAATTTGTTGACAGTCTCTATTTGTACCCTAGATTCATTAAAATCAGTATTGCCGTCCAGGTTCCAGCACAAATGCCGCAATGGTGTGCAAGTTTAACATTATTGGATTAAAAAAAACTACGTCGATAAATTCAAGTTGTTGTTCACACACACACATATCTATTTAGGGTCTCTGTCCCTGAGAGTAGCTGAATGCATTACAGGTCTGTCATCCTAAGAAGCAAGGTCACTCCCCCGTTTTCTTTTTTTCAGGCCAAACAGGCAGATCAGTGTGGTCGTCTTTGAGTCATCTGCTGACTGAGGATCTCTGCACCGGGTCTAAAAATAGAGCTCACCTCTAGTATTACCCTGCGACCCCTCCCACATCCTGTCTGTGTGCGCTGCTCGTTTCATTGCCACCTCCTAATTGCTCTCGAGCATTATTGTTTAGCTGCTCACAGACAGGGATGCATGAAAGAACCTAGATTAACCTTTAAGTAGGCATTGTCATCTTCAACCTGTAATCAAAGGCCATATTTACAATATATCTTACTCTGTGAAACCCTACATGTCCTCAGGTGACCAGAATGCGAGCACCCTCACGCTCTGATTCAAAGGGCAGACACACAATACAGGCAACTACAACCAGATTTACTCAAAATCAAATCAACAATAACATGACAACCATCAGATTGATATCAACTCTGCTCTATTAATCAATTCATGGATGATAAACAATATGATGCCATGGTGGGAGGAGATCCAGACCAGGTTAAAGGCTGAATCTACATTTGGAGGATACGTTATATCAGTTGTTTGTCTGAGGTGTAAACCAGCATGTAGGTCGCTCTTAAACACCAATCTCTGCTGCTCCAGATGGTTGTGACTCTGTTTATACTCGTACAAAAGTGTTGAGAAAGTTGACTAACGATGCCGTGCTGTGCATCTCCAGATATGGCCGTGTAAACTATGTCCTGGCCAGAAGGCTGGAGCTCCTCCGGGAGGTGGGGAGGTTACAGGAGAGCCTGGACGTCCCGGGAGATGTTTCTTACACTTGTGAGACAGCTGGACACTTCTACCTCTACCAGGTAAGACTATAACAATGTGATTTTGTGTTTTTTTTTTTTTTATGTGACAAGAATAAAAGATGCAAAATGTGACTGCATAAAAAGATTTGCAGAACAAAGTCCTGATTGTTTTGTCAGCCTCTTCTCTAAGTATTACTACTTAACCATTAAACATCTTTGAAATTTGTTTACAGATATTAATATTGACTTATGAATTACAGAGAAAGTTAGGAGGATGCAGGGGATATGTTGCTGAATGAATTAAAATAGATTTCTGCATTGTCTGCCCTGGTCCTCAGACATATTCATGCCAATCAAAACCAGACGATATTAAAGTTTGCATTCCCAACACTCACTCTCGCGTGGACTGCAAATACCTCGAAAGTCCCAACCCTGACTGTTTATTCCTGTCACCTAATTATCGCTGTCCTCTCAGGCTGCTGGGGAAAAAATCCTCTGCAGACAGTTACTAACTTGCATTCTCATGCTTCACTAGGAGGGTTTTAAAATAGACATCATAGACAGTTGTAACATAAGGAAGTGCAGGGTGTATCTCCAACCTTTTTTTTTCATTGTGATTGTTAAGGTTAGGGTAAGGAACGAGGGAATGCATCATTGTGTGTGTGGTGTGTAATTGGTGTGTATGTCTCTGTATCTGAGGACATTTCAAAATAGGATTCTGAAGAAGGAACTACCACTGGGTCAGTTTAGTACTTTGATTAGTGTTTACATGTCAGAGTTGGTCATGATGATAGTGTCATGCAGTATGCCCGTGAAAGATGTAGTCGTAAAACTTCATATTTGAATGATTGGGATCAAAATGAAAGCAGAGTTTAAGGCCAAGTTCAAAGATTGTGTGTTCCAAGTACTCATGGGTACTCACTAGTAGTACTGAGTAGAATAAGCCGTAAAAACTGCGAAGTACTAATAATTTAGGTATGACTTCATAGTACTCATGGGTAAGAACGCATGTGTTGAAGAGCAGCTGCTGTGATCCTATCACAAAATGGTCTTTAAGTCTTTAAGTGGTCTGTCTCTCGCACAAACCACTGTGGTTCCCTATTAATTTGATGCTGTTTCCCAACGCACACTTGATTTAAGCTCAGTATTTGTCTTAGCTCTGATCTCTGTCCATCAGTGTAGAGACATTTAAAGATGGGAATGTGATGGGGTTGTTAGTGGAGTGAATCCGTGACCTTGAGGGAGACTTTTCTGTCATCAAGCGATGAGAACAATGTATATGCACTGAAACCTTGTATGTCAAGGTTTTGATGGGGTCTTAATAGTCCGTACAGACAGATACTTAACACACAATTAAGCCGAGTCCTCCAGCAGACTCATTAATGTTATCCTTAAAGTTTTTTTTTTCTTTTCACAAGGGTATTTATAGAAGTAGGCTACCCCGCTGTTTGGTTGAAGCTGGTTTATTAGGAGCTCAGCGGGGGCACCTCTGAAAGAGTGAGGCAATCTCTTCTCATTTGTTAAGTTTTGAGTAAAGTGCTTCGAGATAAGGTCACACAGGTTTAAAGAAAATACAGCAAGCGCCATTTAGGCAGGTCAGTGCCACGCACAACCCCACGTGTGCTCAAACAGCTTTTTGTTAAACATTAAATCTCCATCAATAAACTACTGCAGCTTTTTTGTGATTTTTCAAACTTTAAACCAAATTGGGGTACCACTGTACTTAATGGTTAATTTATCAGTTAATGTAATAAGTCTTTATGATCCTTACACATGAGGTATCTGCGTTTACCTTTACTGATATTATATGTATGCTGATGCTGTCATCTTACAAAATAAACAATGCAGAAAACATGTTCATTTAAATCAATCTTAACTCAAGTTCTATATATTTGGTTATATTTTCATTTTCTATTTGTTTTTAATATTTTTTACAAGTGTATAGTTAAACTGTAAAATATCAAGTCTCTATTGCATTTCTTTCTCATAAAGGTTTTATAATGACATCTTAGGAATTAATGGCACTTTTCTTTTGGCCGCTGTGTGGGTACTTCTCATTCCTAATATCGTTGCTGACCTTGAAATCACATAGAACCTGCCAGTGTGCTTGTGACGTTTAAAGAAATAAGTAATAGAGACAATCTCACAGACACTCTCTGCTTGTGTTCTGCATGGGGAAAAGGGCAATATCCAGAGAACCAAGTACAGGACACTGTCAGGAGTTCATATGTGAATACACCTGACGTCTGCCCTCTCTGCCCACTACAGGTGATCTCTCGCTGGGAACAGTACATGAGCAAAGTCAAACCCAAACAGGGAAAGACAGTGGAGGCGGAGGCTGTGGCTTCATTCTTTCCTTTCCACAAGTACTTCTCCAACGCCCCACAGCCTGTGTTCAAGGGTCGCTCGTATGAAGAGGACATGGACATTGCAGAGGGCTGCTACCGCCACGTCAAGAAAATATTTACCCAGCTGGAAGTAAGGACACACACATATGCGCGCGCGCGCGCGCACACACACACACACACACACTCTCTCCCCCACTGAGCGTCAATCAGCGGGATGTAAAGACGTTACCTGACTGCAATAAGGCGAGGCAATTTTATTTATAGAGCATGTCAATACAGTTAAATTCAACCTGCTTTGCGCTAAAATTCACAGCAGCACAAGTTCAAATCGAATGTAAACATGTCATTTCCTCTTTTTGACTTAAACACACACACACACACACACACACACACACACACACACACACACACACACACACACACACACACACACACAGAGAATATGTCTGCTGTATTTGGACTGTTTCCCAGCAGGTTGTCTAGGTGTTGAACATTCCCTCTCAAGTAACTGTGTCTCACTGGCCACCATAGTGACAGGTTGCTGTAGATTAGCAGTGAATGGTGAGACACTGACTGTCTCTCAGTGATGTGTCTGCTTATGAGTGGCTCTCCTGCCACTTTAAGTCATCACCTCTTCAGTTGAAAGACACAATCATTATATAAGATACAGAAAAGTACTATATTATACATGTATGTTTGATGACCCTTTGGGAAAAAGGTAGGCAACACAAAAATGGTGAAGGATATGACTACTTATCTATTTTTAAAAACTTTTTTCACACTCAAGCACATTGTTATCATTTCTATATTTCTATAGGGATAACAATAACATTTCAGATTTATGGGTACACCGAGGAGGTTTCTGAAAAAGCAATAAAGAAGTTATTGGCTTGGGGTAATATCCCAACACATGTGGTGACCTTGATTTATCTGGCTGGCCTCTGTATCACTGCATCACAGCACCTCTCCCTCCTCCCTGAGCCTCACCCATGCTGCAGTGAAATCTGTACACCCATTAAGAGGTATTGCTGTCAGTGGTGCAGGGCAGGGGAAGCAACATCCTGCTGAATTTGCTTATCTGTCTGCCTTTCAAAAAGTAAGAGCAGTCTGGAATAAGCTGTCATAGGAATATCCCAAGAATGTATTGCTCGACAGACAGGGACACGGTGTGCCTCCTGAGATTCCTCTCTATAAACATCTCCTGTTTCCTCCTCCGCAGTCCCACCACACCTTTTTACTTACTTTTTTTCCCCTTCTCTCTCGTCTCTGTGTCCCTGAAAACCTACCATCTTGATTTCACCCTTCAACCGCTCTGGAGCCATGAGGGTTAAAAATAGACCCCATCAATATTTTATCTTTTGATTGGTTTTAATATAGTGCTAAAATAGTAACTCATCAAATATTTATGTCTCAGTGCTGTCCGAGTCTGTTTCTCCCATCCTCCCTCCCCGTCTCTCCCTTTGCTGCCCGTGTACAGCTGGTGTAGCAATGTGAAAATAGTACGACCTGTATACCCACATCCCCCCCCACGCCGCCATGATGATCGACTTTCTGAAGTGAACTGATTCGTATTTTGGTAAAAAAAAAACTGGCTTTTGATTTTCCATTCCAGTGTAAGGCATGTAAGAAGATATGTGCCGCACTTCTCCTCAAGGTGCAGTTATTGAACAGGAAACTACACTAGTACTCTCTCTGCACAGCAGCCCTGTGTGGTTGTCTCAGTATCTGCATCATGGGAAGGGAGGAGAATGTGGCCCTGTTCAGACCTGAAATTAACATCCATCTCAGGTGATCCAATTACGAGTGCACAGCTCTAAATACAGGAAGCATTGAGGACATTTGAGATCCGATCACTTAGACCACATTCGGACGTGGTCGGGGGTGCATGTAGTCTTTTAGCTGTGCGAACATAAACCTGTCCTGGGCTACACGGATCACCATTAACTGCCACATATCATTTCTCTCTCTTTCTCTCCATCCTAAAAACATTTGGTCAATGTGAACAAAAATGATGAATGTTTTTAGTTTGCATTTAGAGCAGGGAAGTGAGATCTGACCACATGTGAAGACTCATTCTAATGACAGGTGTGAATTGATGTACTTTGAGCTGTACGCTTGTGATCGGATAACCTGAGATGGGCTGATACCAGGTCTGAACAGGTCTGAATGCAGAGGGATTATATTAATATGCTTCATTAAAAGGCAGGGTAGGTTACCCGGCACTTCTTTTCAGTCTCGTATGTTTGTCATTGCTTTTCCTCTTCTTTACCCTTGAAGGAGTTTAGGGCCTTTGAGCTGCTGAGAAGTGGCCTGGACCGCTCCAAGTACCTGCTAGTGAAGGAAGCCAAAATCATCGCTATGACCTGTACACATGCTGCACTCAAACGCCACGACCTTGTGGAGCTGGGATTCAAGGTAGACTCCTCTCACTTGACGGCCTGTTTGAGCTTGTATTCGCTGTCGTTACTTTCAGTATTTCTGCTAAGTTACATCTCGGACTCTCTTCATTAGTATGACAACATCCTGATGGAAGAAGCGGCTCAGATTCTGGAGATCGAGACCTTCATCCCTCTATTGTTACAGGTAAGCCTCTCATGAATAAGTCATGAATCTTTAACTTAATATCTGCATGATTAATGGTTAAGACTGAGATCTACACCAATGCCCTGCTTGAAAATTATCTGCCAAACCAGAGGTATTGTAAGTTTCCACATTAGGTGTAGTTTAATCATTAACTCGAGATGTAGTGTTCTATTACCTGACTTGCGCTGTTAAGATCTGACTGATGGGCTCCACACACATTAATGGTGCTTGTCTTTGGTAGTTGTGCCTAATTGTCCGAGATAGTGCTGATGTCTGTTTACAGATGAGGCCGTTAAGCACATCGGCCCATTCAACAACTTCGCCAGAGCTCCTCTCTTTATCTCTTCTCTAGTGAGCCATAGCCAGAGCCTTCTGCCAGGTGTACGTCACAGCTAAACTCTTTATTCCTCTTCCTCCACTTCCCGGTCGTCATTCAGTCAATCATCTCTTATCCGTGATTTCAGTGATTCAATCAGCTCTTGACTTAAAAAGCTCGGTGTATCAGATTTGTCTGAGGTCAAGACCCAAACCACATCTAATTAGCAAAATTTGGCAGCATAATGTAGACTTGAGTAAAATAGGCTATACTGTGGCCGTCAATGCATCACTGCCAGTGGCTAAGATTTAGGCCAAATAGCCCTTCATAGAACACAGTACCAGAATAGCATCCTATTCTGTACATCCAATTATATTGTGACATGTTCTCTCTCTGGAGCACGGCTGTAACCACCACCTGTATTGTGCAAAATGCAAAGATATATATATACTAAGTCTCATATGGAGTCTCAAAGATCCTTTATACCTGTTTCACTTTAGTATTGTCTCTAACAGGTTTTCTGTTGGGTTTTTTTTCTCTCTACAGAACCCAGAGGATGGCTTCAGCAGACTGAAGCGTTGGATCATGATTGGAGACCACCACCAGTTGCCCCCTGTTATCAAGAACATGGCCTTCCAGAAGTACTCCAACATGGAGCAGTCTCTCTTCACCAGATTTGTGCGGCTGGGAGTGCCCACCATAGACCTGGATGCACAGGGCCGTGCACGAGCGAGGTGGGTCGCCCTGGCAGGAACACAATAATAGTTTTTACTTTACGTGTGGTGCAGTGTGTTAATGAACAATGTTGTCCACTCAGTTAAAGAGCATACAGTAACAACAGTGTTTCTTCTCCCTGTTCCCACAGCCTGTGTAATCTGTACAACTGGCGCTACAAACACCTGGGGAACCTGCCTCATGTCCAGCAACTGCCTGAGTTCCAGGTGCCCAACCCTGGCCTAACCTTTGACTTCCAGCTTATTAATGTAGAGGACTTCAATGGTGTGGGTGAATCCGAGCCCAACCCTTACTTCTACCAGGTTAGTAGTACACACTGCAGTACATAAATACACACACAGCACAACAAAAAATGGGATCTAGTGTATACTTCAAACCTTTCTACTTTTAAAATCAACAATCAAACTAAAAGGGCGCTCGGTGAGCAGGTTCCTCCACCGAAAATACTGGATCTAATCCGTAATCTGGAGCCAATCAAAAACTGTTTGGATTCTTCCTACTGTCTTGGTTGAGTAGTTTTTTGCGTAATCCTGCTAAATAACAAACTCTCTTACACACAGGTGCACACACAGTGTTGAACCAACAGACATCATTCCTGTTACAGTATGTGTGGCAGTTTCCAAACACAGTTTATTCACTCCCTTACACAGATACACACTCATGTACACTTAGTTCCATCAGAGCAGAGAACCATATCCCTCCCCGGCCTCCATATCCTCTGGATTGGCTGCTACACAGCGGTTCATTCATTATTTAAATATAATGGTTTAGCTACCGGTCCATATGATATATTCATAACCCTGCTTGGTCTGCAGCTAACACTGGCTGCCCATCACAGACCAGTGGGTTGGTCTGTCACACAAGGAACCAGATTTTGTTTCATTGTGACAAGACTGTGTGGTGGTTTGTAAGATTTTTTTATTTTGGCACATCACCAGCACAGGAGCCCAAATGTTGTTTTCAACTGGAAAACTACCATGTAGACATTAACAGTCAAAACTAGTTTCTTCAACATGATTATCTAGTGGTTCTGAGAAGCTGTGTTCTTTTTTTAAAGGAAGGAAAAATAAACCAGATTAGTTGTTGGAGATATATTTTTCATTTTTATAATTAACACCACAGAGGTTTAAGAAATCAAAAATCCAGAAGCATCTGATTAATTGGTCTAATTAGTTGATAAATTAATATATGAATGAATCAAGACTTGTTTGTTTATAAGACAAATGTTTAATGAATCTATCCCAGTCCTCCATGTCGGTGCAGCGTTGAACATTGTGCACGCTAGTGTCTGTTGCACTTATTGTTTTTAAATCCAAATCATGTGCACTTCTCGAGACATGAAGTCACATGAGCCTCAACTCTATTTGCCTGTTGCCATTTTCTGGCGCCTCAAGGGAATTGCCAGTAACACTCACCCTGTCACACACACAATCACACACACACCCATTACCCTAGATGTAACCATCACAGCTAAATGCCCAACCTTAACCCAGACTTAACCCTCAAACCCCATGGAAGCTTTGTCAGTAAGACCAAAATGTTCTCAGATTTCAGAAATGTCCTCTCTCCATACGCTGGGCAACTCAGAGTGGTCCTCACAAAGATAGAAGTGTGCACAGACATGCACTCACACAAGCACACACACTTTCCAAGGAACTAGGGGGGGGGGGATAAATTGGACACTAGAGAAGCAATTGTATCCACCGCATGCTGAATGCCTGTCACAGCTGAACAAACACTGCACAAAACCCGTTTTACACTTCCACAGGAACTGTACACCCCACACACACACGCATACACACACACACACACACACATGCACACGGACAGTCCATAGTCCAAAGGTCTGTCCGTGCTTCTCTGGCTCATTTACTAAAGCACTTTCCTTATGGAGTCTCAGCCCGTTAAGAGTACTTCCAAAGTTGTCAGATGGCTCTTACAGGGTAGATGCTTATCAAAATCCACATCTTCTGTTAGAAAAAGGCTTTGCTCAGCCAACCAGGCCTGCTAGTGTAGCTTTCTCTGCTTCGCTACATCTTAAATTGCTCAGGAGCATATGGCATGACGTGCTTTACTCACAGGTCAGCCAGATTGATATGAATTTATTTACCTCTTATGTGTTTGTATCTACACCACAAGCCTCTCTCTCCTTCTCCCATATCTCTGTCGCTCTCCGCCCGTTTCATCCCTCCATCCTCCACGGTCTTCATCTTGCCTTGGCCTACTGGCTCAAACCCTTTATGGGTTGGGTCTGACCTTGTTGTTATGGTTACCCAGATCTCTGGGGTGTTAGGGCATTAGATCACATTTATGTTAAACATGCACATAAAGTAGGGAAAACTGGAAATGCCAGCCAGATGTCTACTTAGATATCACTCCGTGTGTGTGTATGTGTGTGAGAGAGAGACTCATGCATATGTATATAGGTCTCGTGATCTTTTTTTCCCTCAGCAACCAAACTATAAAGCAACCTAATTAGTATGTGTAATGCAGTCAGATTCTTAACTTAAATTATGGGTATACAGTGACAACCTTGATCGCAAATCTCAAATGGAGTGGTTACTACTTCAATATTTTTTACTCTAGTTGTTGGTGAAGCATGATTTTGAAACAGGACTACTTGGGCAAACAAGATCAATCATCTTGTCACTGATATGCATATCATATTTAATTTACCAATTTTTAATATATTCAATTTAAAACAACAGCAACTCATACCTGGCATTTGCTGCTGGACTTGAGCAAAGAATTGAAACATGGCGTGGCCATTAACAATTAAGAATTTGTGAAATTTGGAGACAGGTAACGCATGAGGAGCAACAGAGGCTGTCACTGTTTTTGATGTGTTGACTCCAGTGCAGCTGGACCGGGAACAGTTGATGAGGCTGCATAAATTATTATCAGAGATGTGAGGCTGCAGTCCAGGCTTAATTGAAACTGCATGAATAATGCAAACTGTTGCCCTCTTTTTTTGGTCACATTTGAAGGGCAGAGTACAGCCTTGGAGCGATGATGCACGTGCACACGCTGAGGAATTTGTTGATTGTAAAGTACATGCGTGTTTGCTCGTTTACATATTTAGGACCGTGTTATTATTTTAAATGCCTGTATTTGCATATACATTTATATTTTAATATGCACTTTAATGTAGAATGTGGAAACAGCCTGCAGCAGCTATTTGGAAGATCTGGCCTTTCTCAATTCACATGAAAATTCAGTAATAGTAGTTTGACAACATTATGCCACCAGACTAAGTAACAAAAAGTTTGATGATGCAGCCTTTTGTCACACATCTGAAACCCCAATTAGCTACTCCCCACTTACTGAAAATCAGAACCATATTAGAAAATGTCTCCTCCTCCTCTCTGCCTCGATGTAGGGGATCCTGGAATGGGACATTTTGTCCCAGCCTGGCGAGTGGTGGTGTTGAGCTCTGTCTGAGGCAATTAATTCCAGCCCAGATCAGATTGCTACTCATGCATGAATGAGCGGGCTTTTATCCGGCTGGAAATTTAAACACTTGACAGGCGGGAAAGGGCCAGAGCAAGATGTTACGAGAGAATGTGAAGAGCGAGGTGTCAAACACGAGCAGACAGCCCTGGATTCGCTGATAGGAAGAAAGACCCCTGTATTTATGATTTACTCAGAAATCGTACAGATGGAAAACACTTTTCTATGTCAATCTCCCAAACATCAGTTTTGTCTCCGTTTGATTACAATATTGTTTTGTGAAAATATAATAATGTTGATCTTATCCTCTCCCCTTATCTCTCCTCCTGCGAAGAACCTGGCGGAGGCTGAGTATTGTGTGGCTCTGTACATGTACATGCGTCTACTGGGCTACCCCTCCGACCGCATCAGCATCCTCACCACCTACAATGGGCAGAAACACCTGATCAGAGACGTCATCAACCAGCGCTGTGGTGGCAATCCCTTCTTCAGACAGCCCAACAAGGTAAGGACACGTGCACCACTTAATTCATGCTTTAAGTAGGATGCAGTCCATTCTATCAAATAGATCATTATAAAATGCTAAAAGAGCCTTTTTTATAGAGCACATGGGTGTAAGTTTGCAAGTTGAAATGTGCTAATATGCAGAATCCTGTGAAATAACAAGTTGTTTGTGGTAATTGTTTGATGTAGTGTTCTGTAAGAAGGCTAAATCAGCACACACCTTTCTTTAGCAGCATAATTTTACTGTACTTGGAAGCCTTTCAAGGATTCATACTCTGTCTCTACATTCAGCCGAGGGACTTAAATTCACCTGAAAGGCCAAATACAGGACATATACGTACGTCTCAAGTGGTGTAGCTCACAAACACACCCGATTCCACATGTATGTGTCTGCTCCTAATCACATGAGGGTGACACGTTTTATTTCCTCTTCTCTCAAGAAGGAATCCACAGTCCCAACATGTGTGTTTTCACTCTATACATTATATATGTGTGTGGGAGTCAGACTAGTTAAGTGGGGACATACCTTATACACATGACACGCACATGAGCACAGTTTCTTCACACCTCGAGATGTCAGCTGCTGTCAATTCACCAGCATCTTACTCTCTGTTACTGTGAGAGAGAACATCCACAGCTCTCAATTCCCACAAGGCTACTGCTGTTTCTGGATAATGTTACAACAAACACACACTTGTTCTCTTTTAAGTTATTTATCACTAACAACAGTTTGGGCATTTTAAGTAGATTTGCAAGTCTTTATACTTGCAGTGTAACATACAGTAATCTTTTGATTTAAGTGAATCTACATTGGTCTCATGGAAGACTAATAAGTGGCTCATGAAAAGTCTTGATCTGCTTACACGGTTTTAGGCAAAGCAAATTTATTTCCTCATGGCATTCATTGTCCGGCTTCATCAAATCATGAGACCGTTAAGACTGCTGCAGGTCATAAGACCCAAATAGAGCAGGACACCGCTGTGCTCTCTCTTCTCTGCAACAGGGAACATAGCAGCCAACTGCATACCTCTGTAAAGAGTGTGTGCACTCATTTGTTTCTGCCTCTTTAGGATGTTGTTCTAGTATAAACACTGACCTTGTCAGGGCCAGTAGACCTCATGGGGACCAAAAGCCTGGTCCTAATGAGGCTAAATGTCATGCCTGAGATCCTGGTTAAGGTTTGGGGTGTGATGTGAATTGTGGTGAGGTTAGTGTTAGGCATGAATCGGTCATGGTTAAAGTTAGGGATATGTTTTGGTTACGATGTCCACAATGAATGCAAGTCAGCGTGGTGTGTGTGTGTGTGTGTGTGTGTGTGTGTGTGTGTGTGTGTGTGTGTGTGTGTGTGTGTGTGTGTGTGTGTGTGTGTGTGTGTGTGTGTGTGTGTGTGTGTGTGTGTGTGTGTGTGTGTGTGTGTGTGTGTGTGTGTGTGTGTGTGTAAACGATTTCAAAGAGCCTGGATGCTTAGAGTGTGGGTGTAAACTCTGAGCTGTGTTCATCCCTGAAGGATCCCTGTTGAGTTTTCTCTCCATCCAGCCCACATTATTCCCCTGAACTTGCTTTCTTTCCTTTACACGGTGTTAAGTCAGCAAAACGCTGGCACAGTTTCCCATCACTGTTCTGTTTGTACTGCCAAATGCTTTTACCCGCTGGCCTCCGTTTTTTCCTTTCCTCTGTCTTCATCCTTTTCTCTTTACCCGCATGCTCACCTTTCTTCTGCTCCTGGTTCTTCAGGCCTTTCACAGACTTAACAATGTCTCAGACTATCCAGGATTTCCAGAGAAAGTTGTGAGATTTGAGTGAAAATGGCTCCATCACCTATAATTTTTTTGTATAATTGTGCCATAGTTACAGAGATGTTGTATATTTTTACTGCTTCTCAAGTGTGAGTGATAAAGCAAGGTGTTTCTCCACACCGGCCTGGTGTAGCTTCACATGACATTGTTTTTTGTCAACAAATATAATGAAATCTCAATCAGACAATCGGCCCTAAACCCATTCATTATGATGTTTTTAACATACATTTTTAAAAATGGTTCAAAAACAGATATTTCTAGTATATATTTCTATAGTTTTTTTTGGCCAATTGGAGATCTGTGGCACAGAGGAAGTGTATCAGCCTCAATTCATCGATTTTTGTTTTTGTTTAATTTGTTGACAATACTAAAAATCTACATTTCTAAGGTACAAAAAAACCTCTCAGCAAGTTGCTTTTCATGAATTGTCCAAGTGATTTGTATTAACAGTTTGCAGTTTCAAGTTAATGGTGCATTCTACCCACCTGCAGGGTTGGAGTGTTTAATGATCCTTCCTATTGTTGTGTCTGTGTTTTGTTATGTGCAACCCCACCTTGTTGCATTGTCATCAAGTGTATTCCCCGTTCTGACAGCTCGCCAGAAAACTGTGCTTGGTCATGTCGGATGTCCTGCAACGTTAAGACATAAAGCATTATTCCGTGTGCTCGTGGCCTGAGTCAGTATGCATGCCCAGCAATAAAGTGACAGGGGTGACAGGCTGTTAGATTTGCTGAGAAGAAAGATAGCCAGAGAAGGGGAGAGATGACAAAGAGAAAGGGACTCTTGTGGGAAAACGCTGAGCGGCTGAAAGGTCATCGTGCTGAGCGCCGGGTCCGGTGTGTCTGACAATGTGTCACAGTGGCTAAAACCAAGAAAATGTCAACAGCCAGCACCCTTTGCTGTCACGACTTTAATTAAGGAGGGCCAGTTAGCACCAGTCTCAAACTCAAATGAAGACACTAGCTGAATCCCAAATACGGCAGTTGGCACACACATGCATGCAGCTATGCACCAATGCATTTGCATTAATGTTTTTTCTAGTGTACTCTGGGAATTTTGGACAAAGTACACTCAAGTTTACTTTTGGGTCTGTATTTTCATCACTTGGATAGTATGTATTCATTCATGTCACTAAACAAAACTTAATCCCATAAATACAAACTGGATTCAGAGTTGTTACATGTGTGGTTGCCACGGAAATCCAGAGAAAGCAAACTATGAAACACAAGTGATGGAGTTGTCATTAGTTAGTTTAAATTCACATCTATGTTCGAGGAGAGATGAATTAGAAGAGAGGAAGGACATTCTGCATTCCTCCCTTTACTAATTCACATGGCTGAGCATGCACACACACACACACACACACACACACACACACACACACACACACACACACACACACACACACAGCCCATCCCTTCTTTTCTCTGCAGAGCAGGAACTTTCCTCACAGTAAACAAAGTTCCGCTGAGTGGCCTGAACGTGTTAGAATTAAATGTGGACATAGAGGGGACACATGCCTTCTTGAAATCTCCCAGCATATCTTTTTTTGACAGATATGAAATCCTGAGACATCCCAAAGTCCCTGATAATACTGCAGTGTGACTTGTGTAAATACCACTGTGCAATGCAACAATGAGTAACTGAACGAAAAATAGGGGAGATCCAGAAATCAGCTGAGAGATAGAGTATCATGAAAATGATTCTCAACTGCTCCTAATAACAACGTGCATGTGTGTGTTTGTGTGCTTCCTTGTATCCACAGACACGCATGTGCCACAATGACATGACCTCTGTAATTCACTCCCTGGAAGATTCCTCATAAATAACTAAACACCATGCAAAATGCTACACCTTGGGGAGATTCTCTATCTGGGCTTTGTAGCCACTGTCTGCCACCCCTCCTCTCTGTTCTCTGCAAGACAATCTGCACTGTCTCAGTTTAAACCATGCAGTTGTAGTTGTAAGTCCACAGCGTACTTCGGCAAACTCTGCATATGCCACAATTGTGTGGACATGTGCGTGCATGCATGTGTATCTCGGCTGTTTGACTTCAACGTTTATCCTTTGACGTGCACATACAGCCCTCGACGCCTCGTGCTATTGTAAAAAACGACATATTGTTGCCTCTGGTGCTGCACCTGTTCTGCATAGCAACAGAGAGACCTAAATAAGTATTGGTGTATTAGCTCATTAGCCCCATTGCATTTCCTTTCACACATTCACACACTCAACCCTATTTGCCTTCTTTTTTACCCCAAAAGAGTTTTGGGAAGTGGTTCAGTTCAGCAAAGGGAGTTCCAGGATGACTGGAAGTTGTACGAGCTAAAAGGGCTGTGACTGGGACCACAGCATGTTTTATTTAGCTCGGGTTGGTTCATAGGTCGGTTGCTGTTCTCCTGGGCTTGTGTGGCTTCTCAATGGTAGCTGACGTCCTATTGATCCACTCTAGCATATAGATCTTCAGAGGAAAGACAACCTCTCTCTGCATGGCTTAGGACTTCTCTGCCTGTAGCCTATATAACCTGACAGTAGTCTTTTCTGTACAATATCAAAGGACTTGAGACTTGTTTTGTTTTTGTAACCTCTGTTCTCATGTAGTCTGAGAAAACCTCCCAGCTACTACTTTTAACTTTGATGCCAATGCCATAATAAGTAGGAGGATTCTCAAAGTGGGTTTTTCTGTTTTATATTCCTATTTCACATTTTTCTTGATCATGCTACCCAACAGTGAAACACAGGACTTTCCCTGATCAGGTAATGATCCTATAGCTTTATGTTAGGGTCATCAATTTGAATATCATTTACACTTTATTTCTGAGCAAACAGTTTTCTTAACATTTGACGTGAAAGCGCTAAATGCAACACTTCCCATTAGTCTTTGCTGCTGTTGAGGATTTCTACCAATCCAAGATTTAGAAATGCTACAAAGTCACGTGAATCACATCACACAACAATCTCAGTGGGAAAAACAAACAGGACTTTCACTCCTGGAACCTGAGGCATTCAAAGTAGCTCCTCCAAGTAGGCAACTCGATTAAAGATGGACAAGAAGGCCTGTTACCAAGACCAGTTACGGGTTTTATTCTTGTGTCTCAGTGAGTGAGTTCAGTTTTTACTGTTGCATCCCCTCTTCCAGGCTAAATATCAAGTTTCAAGTGCAGGTGCAGTATTTTCTCTGTATGTAAGGTGCGACAGTACTGACAGTGTCAAAGCACATCTCTGTTCTTCATGTACAGAAATAAGTACACTTCCGAACAAGACAGGATTACCAGGGTTTAAAGGCAAATTGGCTGACACAAATTTCCTCTAGCTTTGAATGAAAGATTCCCACAGAGAGCCACCTCTCCTCCATTCTCTGTCTCCCTGAAATAAGCTCTGATCCAGTCATGCAGTGTGGCCCCCAGTACCGTTGCCCTGGGTCTCTTGGGCCCAGGTAAGAGGCTAGTGGCGTCAAATGCCCTCTAAGCCGTATTAGCCCTGCCTGCTGCCCATGTGGCCCAAAGCGATAACGGTAATAACAAGACAACACAGGCACCGGTGCTCGTCGAAAAAAGAAAAATAATTTAAGACGGAAATCAGTCTCGCTCATGTTTCTGAACATTTCGGCTAAATCCTTTCACCTGCCTAAAACGCAAACACTCATTTATTTTTGTAAATACACACTGCTGTAGCTTAGGTAGCACATCTGATGATATGTTTCTGTCCAACAATGAGTATTTTTTTTGTGTGTCCATGCAGGTGACTACGGTGGACAGGTTCCAGGGTCAGCAGAATGACTACATCATCCTCTCACTGGTCCGCACCAAAGCCGTGGGACACCTGAGGTAATTACTTCGATGCACGCCAAGCAGAAAAAACGTACCTGACCCAGAATAGACACCATCAGCAGCTACTCCTCCGCAAACATACTTGTGTACTGAGATCTTCACCTAAGATACACATCCTCCAGGAATATGCCACATGCATAAATGCAGGCGTGTAACTCTCCCGAGACCTGCTGCTCTCAGGAGGCGTTCTCTCTTTTGTGATGTGTAACTACTGAACGCAGTTTGCTAAAAGACTAGAAACAATAAGAGTCTTCCCTGTCTTGAACTATGCATGAGCTAAATTTGACGCAGGGACTCTAAAGGGGGCCTCAGGACAGGATCATGTCTGTGGAACTAACGCTACCTTTTGTCCCGGGTAAGAGAAGCTATTGTGCTCTGATGATTGGGTTGAGAATATCGAACAAAGAGCTCCGTTCTGAACCAAGTCAAACCATATAACAGCGATTAAGATGCATGATTGTTAACCAAACTGCGGCAGTATTTTTTACGTCTTTCTCTCCACATCCCAAAGCTCACTGCTTAACTGTACTCCCCTGCTGGCCTCTCTTCAGTCTTCAACTCGCTTTTCCTTATCTCTCCGCTCCCTCGTCTCCTCTCTGCCGCCTCCTTCCTCATTTCCCTGAATTGATTTGTAGTGAAATGGCCTTTCACTCCTCAGCTGCCATGAGATCCCAATGAGCTCTTCACACTTAAATCGCCGCATGTTTTAATACCAGACAATTGAGGCTGAACTGCTCCACGGCACTCCGAGCTCGCCTCGCTGGCCTCTGGCTGTGATGTACAGTAGCTGCGGTTGGAATTGCACAGCTCACAGCTGTACCGCCAGCGCCTTCATCCGTCCTCACATTGGACAGTGTGCAAATTGGAGCCCCAGTGTGAATAATAACCCATTCCTTTTGTAGCTAGATTCACACACACACACACACACACACACACGACCTGTGAACATGGTCAGTTTTAGCTGGCAAGAGAAAAACATTTAAGAACTAGATGAAGCAATAACTTGGTGTTCGCTGGGAATGAGAAGTGCAGTGGGCCCCAGAAAGTGGTCATTTATCTTGCCAGCAGTGCCTGCTCTCTTCTCAGCATCAGTCACTTGATCTTGTCTTACGCTGGATATTAAAGGCTGCCTTTTGCACATCGAAACACATCCCTTTAACAATTTGCAGTTATTCAATGGAGGAGGATAGGACAGTACTAGAACAGTTAGTTTCTATTCACTTTGATGGGGATTATTTACCCAGGACAGGCCCTGTGAACCTATTTCTGCATTCAGCTTCTTACTGTGAGTGATCTTCAGTGTTCCCAGGCTCCTCGAGAACACACACTTATCTGTCAAGGTTAGAACAGTTGTGGTTACAAGAGAATATTTGAACGATGCTGTCTTCTTCCTGAAAAGGGTTTTTATTAAAAGCTCTTTTATCTTGTGTACGTACAAGCTGGAAATAGAGCTGAATTTTACTTATTCTACAAATATCTTCAAAAATTCTACATTTTGTGGCACACCTTAAAAATGGCCGTCTTTGAGGCGCCCGTATTGTCACTTAGTAGCGCAAGCCCCCTTTGCTGCGTGTCCCTCCCCCATTCTCTCTCCCCATTTCACACTTGCTGTCCACCTCTATCGATGCAATAAAGGCAAAAAATTCCCATAATAATATGTTTTAAAAGAAAGTGGTCATCTTCGGGCAACCTGATATTCCTGTGGCCACAGTTGCTAAAATAAGTAGGAATTTTATACAACATGGGGCTATATTCATCCTCCAGGGGCGTGGTCACGACAGGAAAACTGATTTCTTCCACCGGTGGGAAAAGAACTAAGGAAAATGCACCTCCAGTATCAAGGATACAAAAGTGTGTGACTGCACCAAACATTGGGCTCAGGAAGAAAGAGAAATATAAAAAATTGTGACTGGAATTTGCTAAAATGCATGTTGACAAGCCACAGTGCTCCTGGGAGATGCAGATGAAACTAAATTAAAGATTTTGTTTAGTCACATCAGCTCTATGTTCACACCTCACAACCTCGGTTTTTTTTTTTAATGGTTCACTTTGTAAAACAGCACATTTTTATGGCTTCTGCCCAACACTGTCTGTCTCTGTGTATTGTATGCAACTTTAATACACCCCCAGACTTTTGTCCCCAATTTTTCAAACAAAGGTAGACCTGCCCAAGACTTGAGCATTGATTTTAATGTGTGGAACCTGTACACTTCCCCTTAAATAACAGAGCAACTGAAATACCTAAAGAATGTCTTTTAATGCAATTTTTCATATTCATGCTTTAACTTAATATTCATTCATATCTTGGGGTCCTTGACTCTTCTGAATGGAAGGTTGAGTGGTTCAAAGAGCAGTGATTCATGGGATATTCTTGTGCTTTCCATTGTGTTTTTCACCTACTGGGATCACGGTGCTTTACCACTGACTTTTACCTCCTCCTCCTGCATCTCGCCTCCTGGCAATCTGTTGCCGTGACAACCACGGGGGACACAGCTGACCATATGATGAGCTGACCCCTTGCTTTGACAGGAGAGGCATTCCTGCTGATACACACAGGCACGCTCACATGCAGGAGCACACACTGTGACAAGGAAGCACAGATCCAGACACGCTCTGACATGTACACACACTCGCATGTGGGAACACACACACACACAAATGGTACTCGTCCACTTTGCCCTGCCGTGTCACAGCACAGCCCAGGTGGGCGTTTCTCACTTGTGCCATGTCCACAGGCTATCGTGCCTCGTGATTGGCTCATCTCCTCTAGAGCCGCGTGCTCATTGGTTCGAGGCTGTTGTAGTTTGTCTCTGTGGAAATGTTGTGCTTTGAAGTTTGCTTTTTTTCCACCATGCAGTGTCTGCCGCTCCAAATGTGCAGCAGTTCTCACACAAATCTGTAGGTTGTACACGTTAACTCTGACAACGGTTTCCCATAATCCGTTTTTTCTCCCCTCTACATATTCATGGAAGTCATCATCCATATTGCAAGAATTAATCCTCTTAATCTCCTGAAGTGCAAGGGTGGACTTTTTTTGGCTGCATGTCAATGTGTGCGCTGTACGTGTTAATGTTAGTGTATCTCTGCAAGCGTGTCGAATTCTTCCACTGCTTGAGTAAACCAAAGACTCACTCCCCCTCAATGCTCTTTTATATTCCATGCTCTGTGGCCCTGCTTTTGTCTCAGTGTAGATTTATAGGCAATCTAAATGGTCATGTTTTGCACAGCTCCATTAGGTGGACCACACCAACACCTAAAACACACAATACGAGGATTTATCACGTACTAAAACATTGACAGGTGCCGTCTTTTTCATCGGTCGTCTTTGTGAAACATTGATACGGCCTTTAGAAGCTGCGCAATACGGTTTGTCTCTCTTCCTGAATGTCTTTTGTTTGCAACTGTAAAGGCTCATTTATGCTCAACGTTTGATATGTATAGGGAAATGGACGTCTTTTGAAAACATGCAGACACGGGGGAATCAGACGGAACAGAGCAGTACCACCGGGAATCATAGGGGGCGGTAGTGTAGCAAAAAGTAAAAGCGATACAATATGAGGAAGACTTAAAGACATCTATACTTCGCATTCAGTGGCATTCCTCTACAGTGGGGCAGATAAACAACCACTTTGGATTTCACGTCGAGTCAAGCAGGTCGACCCCTCTGTCTCTAATCTGTTAATTCTGCTGGATGGCAAGAAACAGTCACCTATCTGCCCCTCTCCTGCACCCTCCCCCCTCTCCCTCTCCATGTCTGCTGTTGATCCCTGCCCTTTTGCCTCCCATCTCTTTATTTCTCTCTTAGCGTCTATATTTGTCCCCCTCACCTATCGCTGCTTATCCCTCACTAAACCTCTCTCCTCCCACACTACACTGCCTCTTTCCTTTCTTTACAATCTTCACTTGATTCCTCCACTTTCATCCTGTTATTCAGTTTTTGTTTTTCTTCCCCCTACACATTTCTTCTCCTCTTACAATTTCACACGTTCCTCCCCCACCTCTGCCACTTCTCTTTGATATCTCCCCTCCCCCCCCTACCCGTGTCAAAACCAATTGTCAACTTTTTTTTTTTCCTCCACAGGGATGTGAGGCGTCTGGTGGTTGCCATGTCAAGAGCCAGACTGGGTCTGTACATCTTTGCACGGGTGTCCCTGTTCCAGAACTGCTTCGAGCTGACTCCTGCCTTCAACCAGCTCACCGCCCGACCTCTGCAGCTGCACATCAGACCGCACGAGTACTACAGCCAGGAACAGCCTGTACGTAAATACGCATGCATGCACACGCTACTTTCTTGAAGGAGAATAATGTGATGAGTTTCTCCAGGTTTGTAGATAAAAACCAAGCTTACTTCTGCGCCAGGGGCAGTTTCCATAAAACCGTTGCCCTCTCCAGCGTCTCCCCATGCTACTGCTGCCACAGACCCCTGACTCCATCTAATCCTGCCTCTATATTCTGAATGGCATCTTCATTCCTCTTGGTCCTCTCCGGCCCCAAGTCTTACTGCAGCTTTACCCACAGGCCCTGGTCTGTTAACAGCATTCTGCACGGGGCCATCTGCAGGCATGGGAAACACGGGCCCAGCTATAATTAAACCCCAAAGGTCAGAAAGCAAAACCACACTCCCAAATCCCGCCAGGGCCACTGGAAGACGACTGTTGTCTGGTCACTGTGTCTCGCTGACTGGCATGTGTGGCAACAGGGGTGTCTAAAATACCCCACAGCCTGTGACACTTCCTCTGACTCTGGAGTGTTCATTCCCATGGGGGACAGCTGTTTTGGGCACACACATGTGGCCCCTGCTTAGCCCGTCTATCCGGAGTCAGTAAACCCCCGCTGCTTAACACGCAGATGCAAATCAAAAGTCAGATTTCGTCTGGTAACACACGACCAGGACTGTCACAGGCTACTTAGCCGTGCTGATTCAGGGGCAGTTCTAAAAAATAAAGGACAACACTGCTGCTTAATTCTCCATATGGATAAGTACGTGTTTACAGCGCTATTAGAGAGAACAGGACAGGCGGTAAAACATGATGCCTAATCACACTCAATCACTGAGGAGCACATTCACACGGTGATGTCTTCACTGACGGTTTCACAGCAATAAAATCACACACAGTTAACTTTTACATTACTGGCGCCATCAGCGTATTCAAATTGACACGATGCCCAAAGGGCCTCTGTGAGCATCACCCCTGTATCCAGGAGGTAACGGCCCAGTCGATTGAATATTCTGCTCACTTACCCCCCCAGTTTAGGCTGCAAGACTCCGTCTGCATGCTGATATGATGAAATTACAAACTCTGCCTCCTCAAATGCTTTTGATAGGGTGTGTGTGAGCAGTGATAGCTGCAGGCATCAAGTGAGACATTTGTTTTCAGATAACAAGCAGGTTGCAGCGAGCGAGTGAATTCTAATGTCTCCGGCACGTTTAGCCTCAGGCCAGTAGTTTACCAGGTGGTAACAATTAGGAACAACTGCTGACGATACGGATAGAACTCTTCATTAACGTCCTTTTCACAGAACATCGCGGATTCAACGCAGTCTGTCTCTCACCGATCGTGTTTTTCTTTCTTCCCCTCAGAGAGATGCTTCTGGACAGTCCGACCAAATTGTCAAGAACATGCCAGAGATGGCCAACCTGGCGTATAACATGTACATGCACATGATCCAGACCTCGCAGAAAAACAGACAGGTAAAACACATTTTACGTATACAATAATGAGTGTGAATCATTTAAAAACCTTTGGTGTCTCATGATATCAATTTTACTGCTATGAGACACCTGAGACTAGTTCAAACTGGTGCTTTTGCTCTATTGGTTACACACACACACACACACACACACTCGCATCGTATTTAACCTCCTCTACTAGTCTCGTTACATTAAGAGAAGAAGAAACATTAAAACCGCTCACACTCTTCTCCCTGGTCGCCATTTTTTTTCAACCATTACAATTTAATGCAGCAGAGTAAATGGGTCAGTTGTAAGAGAACAGTTGGAGAATTAACAGACCATCGTCAGAGCATAACAAGTGTGTAGCTTGAATGACTTTAAACTGTATATATGGTGTCACATTATTGTCTTTTGTGTTCACTTAAAGAGGATTGAAGCATGATGGAGGGAGACAGGCAAAATAAAACGACCATCAAGGGAGAGAGACCCATTTGGCTTTGATGGTATCTAAAGTACATTAACCTCGACGTGGAGCATATCCCCATGAAGGCTGACGCGATATCATGTTTTCACTTCTTGATTGTCGTAGCCGAAAGAAGTTACGATAACAATATTATCACAATATCTAGAGAAAGTCTGTCAATTTCATCTTTAACCTTTTATCTCACTTCTGGCAAATGAATTATGCTCAAAATCTGCAAAATATTAATAACTACCAGGGTCGTGCAGATAGAAGATGAATGAAGAAGATTTACAGTATTATATTAATGTACTCAAATATATATATTTTTCCTATATTCCGAAACAAGGAAAACTTTGACATGGTAAAGTTTCACGTCTGCATCGCCTGCATACAACACACACACACACACACACACACACACACACACACACACACACACACACACACACACACACACACACACACACACACACACACACACACACACACACACACAACCTTCTGACTGTGCCTTATGTGTGTAGGTGCCCCGCTGATACAGAAACGGGGCAGAGGAGATCATACGCAGACAGAACACATCACTTCCTTAGTCAGCTCGCTTTTTTATTTTTTCATGGATGTAAAAGAATAAACTTCTGGTCTTAACGAGAGGGAGGGAGAGAGAGAGCGGGGGAGAGAGGGAGAGAGAGGGAGAGAGAGAGAGCGCTGCAAGAAAAACAGCTGGTTCTGCATCTCCAGAGCGCCTCCGTTACTTTCACAGAGAGAAGGAGAGAGAAATGCTCAGCAGAAGATTTTCACAATATCAATAAAGAATTTTTGTTATTACCATCAATACTATTATATAATATACTACTATAGCGATATTTTGACAATCATAATCCCAGCAGAGCAGAACTAGATTTGATATTTTGTTCCACCATATGAAAAATCAACGTAGAAATGCCCTAATTTCACATTTTGCACATGTTCCTTTGCCTCCAGCAGCAGCAGCAGACGATGGCTCTGCCTCCAAAACAAACCAAGACGGACGCTGTGATGGAGGAAGTAGCAACAGCAGCAGCAGCGCCTAGCTCCGCGGAGCCGCAGGAAGAAACCCCCATGGAGCAGGACACCCCAGAAGGAAAAGACGGCTCACAGCCAGAAACTGAGGACACGGGCACGAAGGAGGAGATTGAAGATACAAAGAGCCATGCGAAGATGCCAGAGCATCCTGGAAGAGACAGCGACAGCGATGACGAGGACAACGCGGAGGAGCAGGAGCAGTAGAGGGTCTTCAGATGGGACTACTGCCTGATTGAGGGCCTCAGTTATTTAGGGGACCAGGGACTGTCCCTTAAGAAAAAAAAATTTGTGTGGAGTCAGTGATTCTGAATTTTTAGATCCTGATGATAATGTTTCATTTTCTACAACATTTGATTTTGTAGTACTTTTGTATTAAAAAAAAACCCAGAAACCCTTCATTGTCTGACACGTTTTAGTATCCGTGAACCCACCAGAGTGTGTAATGCTCTTGGAGAGACTCTTATCTATAGATCTCTCCCACACGCACATGCCGACAGACAGTGTCAAAATCTCCGTCATGATACTTCTATCCATTCATCTGTTTCCCTCCTCTGCTTTAAGCACAACTCAAAGCTGATTGTCTCGGCCTATACCAGCTACACAAGCTGCGACTAAGCTGCAATTGTAGGTCAGTGGCTTCACCCGGGGGCCAGTGTGCATGCTGGGGGATTTCGTCTTGCCCTCTGGATGTACACACTCAACCAGCGAGCTTCCAATCCCCTGCCATTCATAACTTTGCATGGAGCGGTGGCAGCACATCGCTCAGTGCACAAGATATCGTATCAACTGGGTCAAATTCGAGTAGATGAGCCATTCGAAAGCCAAGTTCCAACCGGGATGGGAACGAGGTAATTTAAATATAAGTCCACCTTAGACAAATGGAGAGGTTAAAACAGTCCACAGCCCTGCAGCGAAAAACACAGACTGGAAATTCATTCATTATCATGCACCAGGGGTTGATTGTTACATCATACCTCAGGCGAGCTGAGCGAACAGGTCAGCTGCACAGCTGCTCTCGCCCGGGCCGGTCTACAGACCTGATGGAGGAGCATGTGTTGATGGATACGCAGAGACACATTTCCTGCCTTCAGTCGAGTACGGAGTCGTGTAATCTCTTTTTATTTTTTATCTTCTGAGAGCCACGGCTCACGCGAGTATTTTGGAGTAGTAGGCTCTGTTTCTGTTGGCTGAGGAAAGGATTAGAACGAGAGAGGTTAGATAAGGGGAGATAATCTCTGTCAGCTGAGGCTGCACGTATGAATTACTCACCAAAGGTTTGGCAGAGATCCCACAAGACTGGGACCGAGGGAACTGCATCACCTGACTCCTGAAAATATGTCGTAAATTCTACTCGACCACAATAAACGCAGAAATGCAGCAATAACACAAACACACATGATTTTCCATCCAAATGTGGGTCTCTAAAAAAAAACCCATGACACCAGGCAGACTTCCTCGAGTCACATGAATGTTTGCATTGTGTAATATCCTCCCCTCGGCTTAAAAACCTCCCAGTCGCTAACTTTTAGTTTGTTCTTCCACCGCTGGGCTCTTGGGAATTCAGCAGCCAGTTGGACCTTGTTGGCAAATTAGAGCTAACTGGTGGGAAGTGCTCACACACACACACACACACACACACACACACACACACACACAGCATCTGTGGAAAGTCTCTCACAGGATCTTGGACACTGGGAAAAAAAAAAGGTCCAAACGAGAAGGAGACCGGGAGCCATCTCACTCCAGAGCCTTTTTCTCCCTGCTGAAGGTGAACATGTATTTTATACTCACATTAGGTTAATAGCTACTTTGCAACTTCTAACTTTTGCAATGGGTGGAAGCCTCACAGGCACTAACAGCATGCAGGATAACTAACTAAAGATTATACCTTAGTGTTTTCTGTGTACTGAATGATTACCACGTTAAAAATGTCTTGTGCTTTTTTTTTTTTGTATTTAAAGCGGTCTTTTCTACAAAAAATGGGATTCTGGTTCTCAGTCATTAAAAGAAGGCAACAGGAAGAATGTGTCATGTGAGGAGAAAAGGCAGAAGTCAAGAGCTTGTGTAATGTTATTCTGCTTTTAGAATAATTGTGGTTTAGTGGTCGCCATGTTTTTTGTATTTTTTAAGGGCGTTTCCTGTAAAGCATGGGATCCACCGTGGTGCATGTGCTCGTGTTGGATGTGTAATTTATTGCCCAATCCTACGTGACAGTTGTGTCACAACAGGAAATTTAACTACACACGAGTCAGGGCAGTACAGTGCCCGCAGGGGAGCAAGGATGTGACCATTGAATCTGTGTGACAGCGCACAACACGTTCACACTCCTAAAAAACCATCAGCTGCACAATCTACAACTTCAAGGCTGAGCCTCGGGGCAGATTTTTCCTTTGCAGGATTTTTAACTAACTTAATATTGCATTTCTTGGAAATCTAAAATTCCCCCTGCAGCAGAAGTCTCCACATACTCTGTGTTTGCCACTAAACTTTGCATAAATCATCGGGTAGTGAGGATTCACACATTGCATAGATTCCAATTAGCAGTTTTTCAAGGCAGAAAATACAACAGTTTTTTTTTTTTTTACTGCTCAAAATAGCAGCGCGTCATCCTCCCGGCCGCCGCTCGTTATCAGCGTCAATACAGGAAGTAATGCTCATTACTATGCATGATCTCTGCTGATCTGCTATTAGTGGGTGACTCAGGTGCCACCGCCGGTCCTCAGCGCCGTGTAAGTGGGCGGCCTGGTGGTTATTGCTTGAGGTTGCCAGCTTATCATGCTTTGTCAAGGCCACTGCCTATAATCCTGACAAGTACATGCAGATCATCAACAGGGCACATTTCAATCTGATAATCTCTCATCATCGCTGAGGAGGCGCGGCCGCTCGCAGGAGCACTCTCTCTCTCTCTCGTGCAGTTGTAGTCACTGACACGCTGTCATCCACGATCAAACATGGGCCTTTGCCAGATCTCCTCTCCAGCTCCAACTCTGTTTTCAGTGTTAACAGGTTGGGCCTGGACCATATGGCCAAAACCTATATCGAGATAAAAATGTTCATATCGGTCAATCTGCACAAATATTATGACAAATGTTTCTTTTCAAGTTTAAAGTTGGATTGAGTGAAGGTTGTGGTTTTGAATCTCGTCTTTGTAGACAGAGAATGACAAAATGAAAAATATCGACCTACTAATTCCATAAACGTCTGTATAATAACAATATAATATTCAATATTAATAAAACATTGAATAAAGTGGCGACCAGCACTTTGTAGCTGTGAGTGAGGGCGGGGCAGGATGTCTTCAGTCTGTGGACCGAGTTGAACATGTCTTCTTCTACGTCCTTCTTCTACGTCCTCTGATAAACTACAACCTGCAGCCAGTAATATCTGTCCCACTTGATTATTTTTATTTCATCATATCCAAGTCATGGTCGCTGATCTTCGTCATGACAACAACATTCATAGAATCACTTCCTCTTTAGCAAGTTGTCTTCAAAGTAAAAGCTCTACATTTGTTTTGTTATACTGCTTTAATCAGAGCTTTAATTTTGACAAGCAATGACTATAAAATCTTCATTGCAGCTAAACCAGGTAGGATGAACGCAAAGTTTTCCAACTTCACTCTGCACCATAGACTGTTTATAAACAGCTCTGCACACAATGTCCTGCATGTAAACAATACAAAAGTTGCATTATATTGTAGAACTTTTGGAATATTTCTGAAGTAGGTTTAGATTGCAATAATTATTGTTTATTATATTATTGCACAGCCCTAAGCCGAATGTCTACTTTACTCATCCTGTTCATGCTTATATTCACCACGAGTTAAATCCTCCAACTGGTCACTTCCTCTTTTTCTCCCAGTCTAGGATGGCCTCTTGTGGGTCCTGTTTCTGGTCCATCGTCTGGCTTGTGGTCCTGCTGTTCATCGGCTGGCCCCTCAGCATCACCCTGGGGGGTCTCTATGGCCTCCTCAGCCCGCTCACCACCTGCCTCGGCCTGGACCGCTTCTCCGATCTGCTCCTGGAGGGGGCCAACTTGGGCCGGACCTGTGCCAACAACATGAGGCACGGCAAGCCTTTGTGTTGAGACCCGTCCCGAGCGACCCGGAAACGGGACGACGCAAAGGGTCAAAGGCGAGATTGGTGCTTTTCTACGGAGAAAATCCTTCACGTCAGGGGAGAACTGTTGATGTTTTGTGTTTTTTGACATCCTGAGATGATCTGCACTCAGTACAGGGGAGAAATCTAACAGGCATTTAATGGGACAAGAAGGTCTGGAAGGTCTGGAAGGTGGATTCCCCTTTGTTCAGTTAACATGTAATTAACCGTGGATTTCAAATTTGTATGGGTTTGTCAGGAAGGAGAAAGGCTTTGTGTTCCTCGTCTGTGTTTGCTGCCTCATTCATGATGACCCTGCACGGGGAAGATAGGAATGAAAATGTCAATTCGACAAAAGGAATGCTTAGACTTGTAAATGAACTGAATGGAAACTTATAATACGATTAAAACTGCTTTGAACTTGCCCTCTGTGTTTGTTGACTGGTTTATTGTATCCAGTGTTCGGTAGGTAAACCATGTGGGGAAATAAATAGAGGAAGATATGTAGAGTAACAGAAATGGAAGGATTTTAAAGTTTTATTTGATCAGTTTGTTTGCTCACTTATTGGTGTTCAGGGTCACGGGGGGCTTATCCCAACATGAGTCAGACGGAGAGGCAGGGAGACGGTTCCAAATAAAATGAAGAAAGAACTGAAAGTTGCTAACCTTCCACATGCATATATCATCTTTTGTTAATGTGGAATTATAAAACAGTTTCCAGTTCTGTTAATCTTCACGTCTGTGGTCGGTTAAAGGAAACTCGTTCAAACAGTTTGAATTCAGATTCCTTGTGTGAGTTGAGGTTGAAAATGAAATTACGTTTTATATTTTAACAGTGGATATAGTTGATTACTTGGGTCTATTGATTTACATAAAATTACACATTTTTCTCTATTAATATTAAGCATGAACTGGGGAGAGACAGTGGGGAAGACGTGCAGCAAATGGCCGGGTAGGATCCAAACCTGCAGCCACTGCAGGGAAGCATCAAGCCGCCGCATATTAAGATTTATTATATTGTTTATACTGCATGTGCTAGTAAAATATATTAGTTACAGATGGAATAATTATGGATGTAATGCATAAGTACAAACTTAAGGCCTTGATAAATATGATAAACATGGTTTGCATGCATGGTGCAATTGTATGAACATTTGGAAAATTCAACATGAAGAACATGAAATTCAAAGGGAAAAATATTGATTTTCATAATCTATTACACTTTTGTGCATGAGTGAATGACGAGAAGTCATTTCTAGGAAGACATTTGTTAACGACCAGTCCTTTAATTGGTAAATCATAGGAGCAGCATCAGGACAGAAGTCAGCTGGAGCACAAAAAGAATTGAATTTAGATGATCTCAGATGAGTTCCCCTAAGAAGCTTCACTATAATTAATGTATAACCTAATGCTGCAATGTTTTTACTTGATGGAAAATTCCCCCGAGATGTTCAGACGACAAGCTGAGAACCAAACGGACCAAAGTGGAATAAACAGACTCAGAAGAGAAGGTTTTTATCAGCAGTCAGCAAAAGAGTTGACAGCTCCTCAGAAAACAAGAGTTAAAGTAAAGTAATAACTCAGTGGCTGAGAGTGGGAGAGTTGCTAACTCCGGCAGGCAGATTGCAAATAAAACACGGGTTGTCAGCATCTCTCGCAAAAAAAGTGTAAATCCTTGAGCTGGTGTGTGAAGTGTCCGACCCGGGGGCTCCGAGACACTCGTCTTTCTCTCATTGTTTCTAACGATGAGGGTCTGTGAAGTCGTCTGAGCAAAGTCGACAACTGGCCACGTGGCTGAAGAAGTAAACTTGTCTTTAAAGTTTTGTTTTAAGGTTCAAGGTTGAGGCCTCTGTTTCCACCCACATAGACTGGATGCTTTGAAATCCAACATCTTATGTAGGGAAAAGCTCTGAAGAAGTAGGATCCAGTGGTTCAAAGCAGTGGACGGGTTGCCCTGAAGTTTTGACGTTATGGGTTCATGCTTGAGTAAGTTATTGAATTTTGAAAGACAACACCCAGAGGAAAGGGAGAAAGAAAGAGCTTTGGATAAGGAGAGCCGGCTGTGAAGGCTACTGAGGAGAATTCATCTGAGACATGTGGGGTTCGGGCTAATGTGCCTTTTGTGCTTTTAGGGCTATTTTAAGTTCCACTTTTACATTAACACTGTTGTAAATGCACAAAGTCAAGAGTTCATTGCACAGTGGCCGGTCGTACGAATCCTAAAAGCTCTCCGTGCACGTACAAGAAGAGCGAACTCAGGCAAATTATACTTTGGATAGAAATGTGTGTTTAAATCTCCAAGTCCTAAATCTACTCGACATAGATGATGGATGAATGGAAGGAGATGATGTCAAGTAAAAAGCCAATAACTATAATATATAATATAAATAATCAGTTTAAACACCAACAGGATCAGGTGAAAAATGCCTTGTCACCATGTTGTTTTGGATCCAGAGGACTGTGACGATACATAGAAACAAAGCTCCAAGTTATAACGGTTACAGTAGCTACATTTATAACAGTCTTATTATCATGCAGCCTGTATGAAATGTAATTATTTTGTGTATTGCTTCATATTGTTTGATTTGTTTCTTGTATAGTAAATTACTTTTTTTTTTTCAGAATTAAGTCAAGGTGCAAAGCTTATTTTCAATCAAAGTTAAGTATTTAAGGAAATACTAGATTAATTTGAGCCATCATGACAAACTGAGGAAGGACTGCACAAACATTTTATAGAAATATCCAATGTTTATATCTGGTAATTTACTGACTTTAGGTTCTCACTATATTGTTGTGTAGATGATTTTTGTTCTTCTAGTATTCATCTGCTTTTTTGTCATTTTGGTTTAGTGTGTTTAAGTCGACTGGTGTCTGAGGTGAAGTGGAACATTTCCCTTGAGTCCCAGTAAACAGCAGCGACTGCCGTGACTCAGCACTTAACAGATGTGATGTACGTCACATGAAAGCAGGTTGGAGCCATTAAGGAATTGAGTATTTGCATCTTAATTATTATTTTATAAACATTGTGAATATTTTCCATACAAAACATGCAGCTCATAAATTTGACATTTACTTTTCATGCTCAGCATTTTCATCTGTAATTTACATTTGATTTTTTCTGTGTCTGGTCAGAATATAACAACAAATTCTCGTTTCAAAATACAGATGTTCTTTTGCCGGATGTTTGAAATATTCCGAATGTACAGTGAAATAAGATTTCTAGGATTCGGTTCTATTAAACTGCACATTACTTAAAATCACCCTGATTTGAATGCATGAGTGATAATAATCATATAATATATAGAACACAATCACAGGTTCATGCATATGAGAACTTCTGTAAAACTGGCTCTTAGTACTTGCATACTTTTACTCAAGTAAGAGTTTTGATGTGTTGCCTGTAACAGTATTTTTCATGATCTGCATACTTGAGTCCTACCACTCCAGATGTTTATCTATCGGCAAAACTTTTAAAAAGTTGAAATAACTTTGTGGCATTTCAGATATAGTTTTGATATTTGAGAACATCAAGGACTGAATCCGGCTTGAAAGCGAAACTTCACAGTAAGTTCACAGGCCTCGTTCGGCTGAAAAGTCCAACTGAAGCCCCGTTCACTGTAAAACATGAAACGTGACGGTTAGAAAAAGAAATCCCAGGGGGTTAAAGTAGGTCACAGGGAGACGCAATACAGCAGCAACTGTCGAGACCCATTGGTTTACTAGTGAACTACTTAATGGGGGCAACAAGTGCAAATACTTTCAGCAATACTTTATTGATCCCTGAGGGAAACTTCTCTTTTGAGGCAGATTTAGCAGCAACCCTTTAGTCAACAGCGTGGATGCATATTGCAACATATTGGAATTACTGATGTGTTATTGCCGCGGATATGTTATTAATTAATTTTGAATATATGCGAGAAAGCAAAAGCCTGTAGCTGAAATTCGTCAGGTGCTCCGGGAGCTTCTCCTATCAGCCGTGAGTGACACTGTGCATTTTCAGCAGCCACCGAAATAGCTGGGGATTGAAGAATTAGGGAGCCCTCGCAAAGACTTATACCGGAATACTTATGCTGAGCAGCCTACCTAGAAATCTGGGTAGCTGTCTATTTTCTAGCTTATTCAAATTGGATTCATGAATATTTCATTCTCAATCCAAAGCAGGTTTTTTTTTACCCCCTCTCTACTGATGGATGCAAACACCGACAAAAAACCTCACTCACTCTTTTTAATGCAGATATTAATCTCAGACAAAGTCCCCTTTTGGAAAAAATGAGGTGGCCAGTGCCCAGATGTGTAAAGCAACATTTATGATCATATGAGACCGAGTAAGATTGTTTTTTTTTTTTGTCTGCTCCCAAACATCCTGAGGAAAGAAGCCAGAAAAATCCCCTGATTTGAATTCAACTATCTCAGTTTTTCCCCCTCAGCGGGCTAAAGGCTAAAAAAGAGAGAGACAGAGGGAGACAGAGGAGAGAGAGAGATGGAGAGAGGGAGAGAGAGGAGGGAGAGAGGAGGAGAGAGATGGAGAGAGGGAGAGAGAGAGAGAGAGAGGGAAAGCTGGTGAATTCTTCAGCGGGGTCGGAAACTGGTGATGGAAAGAAAGCCTGCTCCTACTGGCTGCAAGCAGACCTGGGAGGTTCAGACAGTGAGAAACAGAGGGGGGAAAAGATTAGGCCTCCCCACTCAATTAACCACATACTGCTCTGTAATTTCACCCTCACACGCACGCACACGCACACGCACACACACGAGGTGAAGTGGAAACACTGGTAAAAGGCTTTGGGAGGAAATCTCGGTCCGCCAGGCGTCAGAGTCAAACACTTCTCCCGTCCACGAGAGGAAGAGCTTTCCCAGGCGTCCACTTTCCTAACGAGGGTTTTTAATGAGGAAGTTTGTTTTCGTTTGAGCTTCATTGGGTTGGAAGTTGGAGAATTTAGTTTCAGTTACAGTTCGATGAAGTAAATGTTGGGTTTCCAGGACACTGAGGTCACGTCCTCTGGGTTTTAGCAACGTGGTAGCATGTTCAGAATCAGTGAATTATCATATAAAGCACTGGGATTGTGTATTGATATTTGTCCCTATATGATCCTGTGCTTTGGAAAAACAAGTAACAATATGGCCAATTTATCAGAATAAAACAAATATAATGTAGTGAGAGGTTTGATGGAAGTACCTGATCAAAGAAAAACTGATCAAGCCTAAATATCTCACCATTATACTACTTTAAACTTTTTTTAAATATTTCATTATGTACTAATACTTTTTTTACAGACATATTTCAGTCAAAATGTCAAATAAATCACAGAATTTATTCCTTTATAGGCTTTGATTATATTTTAAATCAGTATTTAGAAATATAACGTTTACAGAAAATATAACAAAACCAATACATTTAAAAACGAGACAAAACTAAAACAAATGTGAGTTAATTTTGGTTTGTAAAAGGTTCATTTAATAAGATGGATTCCAACATTTGCTTTAAAGCTAAAACGATAAGCCAATCAATTGATCTGTTTATCAAATGAATAATCAACAAAATAAATAATCAAAAAGTTCTCAAATGTAGAATTTTACAGTTATTATCTTTCATTAAATTATAAATTCAATCTCTCTGCATTTTGACTGTGTAGAAAAAGAGCCTGATACTTATAATGGGTATTTTTCACCATTTAAAAGATATTTCCAGACCACAAAACTGATAAAATTATGAATTAACTCATTAAATGTTAACTCCTCTTTTTGATAAACACTCTGGTATGAATTCATAATGAATCAGATACATTTTCTTTCCATCTTTGATCATTTGCTGTGTTTAAAATATTAATGCTGTTGCAGTTTGTTTTGATTAATTTCATCATGTTGCAGTCGGAGGAAAAACACAAACTTTTACTTTTTGACCTGCACCGCTTCATGAATCTGTAAACTCTCCTCCCCCCCGTCAGAGTCAGAACCTGTTTTCCGAGCGTCTTGTTCATCTTCGTGGATTCAAACTGTGCATTTTGGGGAAAGTGAGACCTCCGGTGTGTCAGCAATAATGAACGAGCATATGTTCGTGGAATAGCTGCAGCCGGAGCGATGGGGATCCGAGCTCCGTGCTCCTCTGAGGTATAGAGGTAGACGACTTTAACATAAGACAACAGCTTGTCACTCAGTATTCCGAGCATGGGCCAGAAAGAGGACACCCAATTGTCACCGAGCAATATGTTCCATGTCTTCTCTCTGCTGTGACCTTTAAATGGCCCCGGACGCTCGACGCGGATAAAAGCGCCATGTTGCAAGGAACAAAGTGCTTTCAGACCGTTTGTATTGAGCGAGCTTTTGATGAACAGCTCAAATGCTACGATCCAGCAGAGGGACATTCCTGTATATGTGCACATTATTGATTTAGGCACAAAACCTTGCCTGCACCAGGCAAACGACTTCCCCTCAGGGTTCTTTAAAGGGTTTCTACTCCGTTTATGATGTGGAATTCCCATAGAAAATCAATATGTGTTTTGTTCTGGACAGTTTTGTCCTTATTATCTCATCGCTGCTGCTGAGTAATGAGGCCGATCTCCTGAGGGATCGCGAGCAGGAGGAGAATGATCGTGCCACAACGATTTAATCTCAGTAGCAACAGCTACAGTGAAAGTCACACTGCAGGACTTTGAGCAGTCTCCAAGTGTCTCTGTGTCTAATCCAGGCTCGGGCATGAGCCCTGGGAGTGAGTGAAACAAATATTTTACACTCTTGACAATATTATCATATACATCCTGAGCCCTTCGCCTAACAGTGATGGTTCCTGAGCACACTGTGAAGAAAGGACGATCACCGAAATGAGGAATTTGACACTTCGGCACAATCTCCTTTCCCTCTTGATCTGGTTATTTCTGCCCTCCTCTGACAGACCTCGCTAAACTCGGCCATTAGACGCGAGCATTGCTTGAATACTGGGGCAAACGGATGTTTAAAGCAGACCACAGCCTCCCATTCATTACATAAGACCAAAACAAAGAGTCACACAGTGAAGGGTTATGGCTCGGGGTCGGGTGACAGCAGCATATGATTCATGGCTCGCTGTGCCCTTTTGTCTTGTCCTCCTTGTGGTGGGACCATCCACTGCTCTTAGCCAATGTTATTTTACAGCCTTCAGAGCTCACTCTCCGTCTGTTCCCAGCAAACCGGCAATGTCATTTCCCATGTCTACTTCTTCCCTCAGCGCAGGAGTAAAGAAAGAATATGGCACATGTCACAACAAGAGATGTTCCTTTTTTCTTCTTTCGTTTGGATGCCGGGAACAATAAATTACATCAGCATGGCTTTTGATTTATCTGTAAAGGTTTCTTACATGAAGGAATACATTACCTGGACTTTAACTATAGATACAAAGATAATCAATAATCCGGTGGAGGGTGTTTGAGGTATGAGTTTGTGTTGAGGACGAGAAATATGCCAAGGAGAATAATTCACTGCTAATATACTTAGGTCAAAGTATTTCCCTCTGTTTTTGAATCTGTTTGGTGGCTTCTAGTTTAACGTTTCCTCGGAAGGCACCAGAAATATGTTTTAATAAACTGTTTATCTCTTTTGTATCAAGATTTCTGTCTGACTGGTCAATAAGAAAGTAAAATATGCAAAAGACAAACCGAGGGAGTATGAATTTTAATTAATTTCAAATATTTTCACTTGCAGACACAGCATGTTGCATGGCCACCGCATCAATAACCTCAAAGGAGCTCATTATAATAATGAAAACTCATTGATTTTATGTAAATCAAATACGTGGATGCATCAGCAAACATATGCTCTCATTGGCCATATGGTGAGTCTGGCAACATGCTGTCGTTTTCGAATGTATGTGCAGGATTTGCCTGAAATCTAACGAGACACTTACACCGAACTAAAAAAGGGACTGTTTTAGCGGCTTCAGCCTGTCTTCACTGAGACGAATCTGAAACGTGGGGTTTGGAGCAAAACAGCAGCTGACACCAGCTGTGGAACACGAGTGGTTTGTCCATTTGGTGCTGGACGGCTCCGTGTGTCCTGCCAGGCTCATGTGATGAAGGATACTTCAAGAGATACGGACACAAAACTATTCATCAAACAAATCTGAAGATGTATTAATTTCACATGTCTTCAAACCAATGTTTGTTGTTGTGGTTTGGATCTAAAACAATAGTAGAAGATGTTTTTGTGACCCAAGAAATAAACGTGTCTCTTTCCGTTTTAAATCCAGTTACTCCTCTGATTGTGTCCTTCGACGATTCCTCCGTTTGCCTTTGTTTAAACCTTTGATATTCTTCTGGCATTCGACATATGTCATATTGTTGGTATCATTCCCAGTAGTCGGCCTTGGACGGTGACAGAAGTGTTTTTCAGTCCTTGTGATCTATCGGCAGGCTAATGATCAAAGGGAAGCCTGTTGTTGTGCCCTCTTTGCTCCATACATGGGCTGCAGGCACAGATGTCCACGCGGGAGTTCCCTTTCCTTGTCCTGCCATTCATGGACTGGCTGTTGTCATTGGGGCGATGGGCTACCAAATATGGAGAAGGGGTCGCACTGCTCAGCCCCGTCTCGCTGACACTCGCACGGGTATAAATGGGCCCGTCGTGACATTCGGGAACCCCTTGTTTACACACTCAAGGATCCGGTGCCTGGTGCTGATCTGGTGAGTATCTCCTGTGCACAGACCGACCAGAGGAGGAGGAAAAAGAAGAAAAAAAAGGCAGAGCAGTGGATTTATCACAAGGGGGAATGGATGAAGGATTTTAACACTTATGACAGAGACTTCCATCTTTGACTAACCGCAAATCATCATCTAACTGAAACGGATCATCTCACTGCGTCAGCCTGTGCTCCATCATCACCTTTTGTGGATTACTGCTTCTGTGGAAGACATTAACTTTCACATCACTAACACCGGTGACCCAGCAAAGACAATGTGAAATACTAACACCATTCTATAACATGTGTTTGTATGATTCATAATGTGTGATTGATATAGTGTATTTTATATGTCTAGTAGTTTGTTTTCTCAGTTTTTAGCTTTGTTAAAAAGCACAATGTTTTATTGTAACTGTTATTTATATGAGAATAAATCACTATAAACCACGACTAACCAAGATTTACTTGGTTGAAATTGTTCACGACCATGTGTGTGTGTTGTTTATTGTGATTATCTATGAAGAGAAGACAATATTTTCCATCACCAAATTCCAATAAACAGGGAATTTCATGATTGGATCCAAAGATCTAAAAGTGACACGGTGTGCATGTGTGTGTGTGTGTCTGTGTGTGTGTGTGTGTGTGTGTGTTTCAGATCTGACACCATGTGTGACGACGAAGAAACAACCGCCCTGGTGTGCGACAACGGCTCCGGCCTGGTGAAGGCTGGGTTCGCAGGCGATGACGCACCTCGCGCTGTGTTTCCTTCCATCGTGGGTCGGCCCCGTCACCAGGTAATTTAGGCAAACTATTCATAACACATGAAGTATTGAAAGGACGAGTGTAACCGGGAAAAAAAGATCTATGGTGTTGGATGAGGGCCAGATTATCTGTGCGTAACTGCGCATCAAAATTACGCATCTATGTTTATATGGTAAACTTAATTCTGCATTTATTTGTAGTTATATTAATCTGTAATGATTAATATTACTTGTACCACGACATCATCCCTGGTCGTTGCTGTTATCAGGGCGTCATGGTTGGCATGGGCCAGAAGGATTCCTACGTAGGCGACGAGGCCCAGAGCAAGAGAGGCATCCTGACCCTGAAATACCCAATCGAACACGGCATCATCACCAACTGGGACGACATGGAGAAGATCTGGCACCACACTTTCTACAATGAGCTGCGCGTGGCCCCCGAGGAGCACCCCACCCTGCTGACAGAGGCCCCCCTCAACCCAAAGGCCAACAGAGAGAAGATGACCCAGATCATGTTCGAGACCTTCAACGTCCCCGCAATGTACGTGGCCATCCAGGCCGTGCTGTCCCTGTACGCTTCCGGACGTACCACAGGTATGGAACATTCACCAGGTGGGAACGGGATTCTGACGCGTGAGTTAATGCAGTTATGTGAAATAAATCTGTACGTGTTCATCGTAAAGGTATCGTCCTGGATTCCGGTGATGGTGTAACTCACAACGTGCCCATCTATGAGGGTTACGCTCTTCCACACGCCATCATGCGTCTGGATCTGGCCGGTCGCGACCTCACAGATTACCTCATGAAGATCCTGACTGAACGTGGATACTCTTTTGTCACAACCGGTGAGTAGAAGCTAGTGACCCAGGGTCTTGGCAAACTAAGCTCTGTGCGTTTCTTCAGTTACCATGTAGGGAAGTTTTCTTCCACAAACATAAACCAAAGAATGATTATACAGAATATTTGATGTTCCAATCATCCATCAGCACCATACAATAATACAAACTGGGAACACTCCTTATTATGGGGGAAATCTTCTCTATATACAATAAACTTGTGGGAAGAAAAGACAAGTTTTGACAGGACACATTTGACCAACTTCACGTTGTACAAATCTGATCCCTCCAGCTGAGCGTGAGATCGTGCGAGACATCAAGGAGAAGCTGTGCTACGTCGCTCTGGACTTCGAGAACGAGATGGCCACCGCCGCCTCCTCCTCCTCCCTGGAGAAGAGCTACGAGTTGCCCGACGGCCAGGTCATCACCATCGGCAACGAGCGTTTCCGCTGCCCGGAGACCCTCTTCCAGCCCTCGTTCATCGGTGCGTAAAGGCGAGGGCGCACAGCCAAGCACTGATTCAGCTGCAGTGACACACACACACATGAACATACAGTAGCTTAACTGTATGTTCATGGGTGTGTGTCACTGCAGCTGAAGTTTTAAATCACATTTCTGTGAAACAAATATTAATTTGAAGTATTTCTATTGCAAATTTTTCAGTACAATTTTGAGGTACTAGCTCAAGCATTACATCAAACATTACATTATATCACAGCACTGGCTGTAACATAAAAATCTGTTTTCTACAACATCAGTAATTAATTACATAACCGAGGCTACATAGTAATAACTGGACACTGAAAATAGCTTCTATATATATAAAATTATCTTTGTTTTTCTTTGCACCTGAAAAACTTTCAATGAACATGTCAAAACGTGACATAGAAACATAACTATTATTAATAAATCAGCATTTATGTCAGATGAAGTATTATTAATACTTCTGTACTTCACTAAGATTTACTTTATCGTCATTATGCTACTTTCACCAAAGTAAATAGCCTGAATACTTCTTGCACCACTGCTCGCGTGTAAATCCCTGGAGCAGCATGAGAGCAAACTTCCGAGTGTGGATGGTTTTCTGAAGATAGAAGCGTTTATCGCTCACATTAGCGGTTGGCTGCCAAGTGTGGATCACCAACTGGAGGAGGTCACAGTTTATCCACCTGAGATTTACCGCTTCGTGGCCGATAAATAGACATGAGTCATCTGAAGCAAGGGGCTCATTGTTCCAACACGCGCCGCAGAGCCAGGCAGCTGCTGCCGGAGCTGTCCGATTCAGCACCTGTTGGAGGCGCAGGCAGCTGAGGGTGGTGTCAGATGTGCCCTCTGCTGCAGGGTGTGTGTGTGTGCGAGTGTGTGTGTGTGTGTTTGTGATGGGGGTTAAACCCACTGACTTGGCCGCTGTGTCTGTGTTTGCACAGGCATGGAATCTGCCGGCATCCATGAAACCACGTACAACAGCATCATGAAGTGCGACATCGACATCCGCAAGGACCTCTACGCCAACAACGTCATGTCCGGTGGCACCACCATGTACCCAGGTATCGCTGACCGCATGCAGAAGGAGATCACCGCCCTGGCCCCCAGCACCATGAAGATTAAGGTATTGACTCGCTGTTGGATTGTTAGCACTGCAGGAGAGAGGGGGCCCCTGCAGATCAACACGTGTGCTCTGTGTTTGTAGATCATCGCCCCCCCCGAGAGGAAGTACTCCGTGTGGATCGGCGGCTCCATCCTCGCCTCCCTCTCCACCTTCCAGCAGATGTGGATCAGCAAGCAGGAGTATGATGAGGCCGGACCCTCCATCGTCCACAGAAAGTGCTTCTAAGCACCAGGCTGACCCCCTCCCGCCCCTCCCTCATCATCCCGAGTCCTCCGCCCCCTCGCCCTCTGTCTCCCTTCTGTGCCAAGCCCAATTCATAGCTCCAAAGCAGGAATTCGTATGTTGTCGTAAAATTCTTTGTTTACACTTAAGTGCAATTTATATGTGGATATGTATAGCTTTATAAATAAAACGAGAATCTGGACTTTCAAAAGAAGACTCCTTCTTTCCTTCCTTCCCCTATTTCTGCCTGTCTTTGTTTGTTTGTTTGTTTGTTTGTTTGTTTGTTTGTTTCCTTCCTTCCTACCCTCGTTCCTGTATTTTCAGGACTATAGAAAATCTCTCTCTCTCTCTCTCTCTCTCTCTCTCTCTCTTTCTCTCTCTCCCCCACCCCCACCCACCCACGCGACGGAAGAGTAAAGGATATCAGAGCTTTGAATTAGAAAAGATTAAGGTGAGAGGGGAAGATGAACTACCTCGCAAAAACTTTCACCTACTGAAAACACCGACGTCACGTGATCAGTAATCCCCCCGTTTCACAGAGCTTGGGATGCCTAGAAATCCCAACAACAACAATTAATAATAATAACAATAATAATAAAAATTAAAATAATAATAACAATAATCATTATTATTATTATACATTAATTCCTTTAACTACTTGTTATTCTTGGTAATAATATATAAAACAATGAACACTTAATGAAGCTGTAGATTAAAAGAACAATCACATAGATAACTATGACTTCGAACGGTGCCTCCACACAAAGTCTAATGTTAGTGCACATGCAAGGCAACACCATAGGTTGATCAAATCTCAGAGCAACATGCAGGGCGGGGTCACATATTTTGTTTCTATTTTTAAACCTCCACACACACACAGAGAGAGAGAGAGAGAGAGAGAGAGAGAGAGAGAGAGAGAGAGAGCAGACTGCCTTGTAAAGCGATTAGCAACTCGGATGGTACTTTCACTCTGTCACTGTATCCAGAGCATCATCTTTGCCTGAGGTGGAAACAACAGCTCTACCAGCCGGGCCAGCAGCCTGCGACATGGTGACGGAAACCCCGGGGCATGCGAGGCTATCCGCTCCAAGAAATGGAGACCGAGTCCCGTTAGAAGTCCCTATACAACCCATAGCCTTTGGTTATAGATAGACAGAACAATGTCTTGTTATAATATATAAGCTATTTAAATCCCTCACTTACCGATTACTTAAAAACGCACCTTGACCCTTGTACCAGGGACACGGTGCATCCATAAACCCTGCAGGAGGGGTGGCTTGTTGTTGTGTGGAACACATGTAGATCTGAAGCTCAGTGAGTTGAGTACTATAAGAATATAGTCATGGCTCTGATTCTGACGCTAAAACCCTTAAACTGAAGAGGCTATAACACAGGTGTCCACAACAGTGTCCACTGAATGGCGCACGCTATACGCACAACTGAAATATCGAACATCAGAAGCCCTGGTAGTCCTGGCTGCGCTCCACCGACCTGTCTGCGCGTACGTGACGCATGGGCGAGGGGAGGGGAGGGGGGAGACTACTTAAAGGCGGATTAACGCTGGAAAGACATTAAATCCAACCTCCCTCCATCCACAAGCAGCGCGCAGCCCATCAACCTGATCTGAAGATCGAAAATAGGAGGGCTTACAGTAATCAGCCCTTCAGACTCTCATGACAAGGAAAAGTGTGGCAACGTCGTGAGGGCGCTCGGCACACACAGCAGGACGTTCACTGGCGCTGCGCGCTCTGCACAGAACCAACCAGATAGCGCGCAGAGAGACAGAGAGAAACGGGGACGGCGGCAGCATCCCGTGACGGATGCATTTTTTAGCCTCATTCGGACGCTTTGGAGGCTGACAACAGCGAGAGGCAGGGAGAAGCTGGACAGGAAATAACGCGCTTTCTTTTTTGGAGGGATTTGAACAGAGTGCCGTTGTGCCCTCGTCTTCTCCGGATGCTCAGATATGGGGGAATGGACTATACTAGAGAGGCTCCTGGAGGCTGCTGTCCAGCAGCACTCGACTATGATAGGAAGGTAAGATGATCAACAGAAACCAAGAGCGGCCGAAGAAACGCAGCAGCCTCCAGGATCGTCTTTAGCATGGTCCCCATTCTCCCGTCTCTGCCCTGTGCCTCAAGGATCATCTGTAGCATGGTGCCAAGTCCTCCGTGTCTGTGTAGTGGATTTTTTTCCCCTGCCTGGTTCCACAGATTCCTTCCTCTTTGTCCTCCTCCTAAAACGAGACAACTGAGTAAACCAGTTGAAAGCTGGGATGGTGCTGCAAAGTGCAAAGAGAAAAAAACTAAAACACACACACATAATTTTAATCCATGTGTCATTTCATGTTTCCATTCATGCACTAATATCCATTTGATGTATGTTGGTGAGTTGGAGTGGTGGTTGTGCGCTCAGGGGGTGGCAGGAGGAGATCGAGCGCGAGTCGGTGTTATCACCTCTTTCCATTGACGAAGCTCACACAGGTTTATTTAAAAAAAAAAAAAAGGAAGCAACGCCGATTGCTTGCGTTTCATTTCAGCCATTAAATCACACAACACATCCAAACCACACAATGCGAAGGAAACACACACACGCGCGCACACACACACATCGCATCCACGAGGAGCGACCAGTTTCAGCACTGGACAGCTCCGCGTAGGAAAAAAAACCCAGCACAAAAGAATTGGACGGTGCGCGTCAGCCACCGAGGCAGCGCACAACTCCACCACATCCACCACCGCTTTACGCTTATATATTTACACGTATTTTCACGTTGTTTGTTTGTGTCCCTGCTTTGTTTCCTTCTTCTTCATAGGATCCTACTAACAGTGGTGGTCATCTTCCGGATTCTAATCGTAGCAATAGTTGGAGAGACCGTCTATGATGACGAGCAGACCATGTTTGTTTGTAACACCTTGCAACCGGGCTGCAACCAGGCATGCTACGACAAGGCGTTCCCCATTTCACACATCAGATATTGGGTCTTTCAGATCATCATGGTGTGCACGCCGAGCCTCTGCTTCATCACGTACTCGGTGCACCAGTCGGCCAAGCAGAAGGAGCGGCGCTACTCCACGGTCTACCTGACGCTGGACAAGGATCAAGACTCGCTGAAGCGCGATGAGAGCAAAAAGATCAAGAACACCATTGTTAACGGAGTACTCCAGAACACGGAGAACTCCACCAAAGAAGCCGAGCCGGACTGCTTGGAGGTCAAGGAGATCCCTAATTCGGCCATGAGAACTACAAAGTCCAAACTGCGGCGGCAGGAGGGCATCTCCCGGTTTTACATCATCCAGGTGGTGTTCAGGAACGCGCTGGAGATTGGCTTTTTGGTGGGTCAGTATTTCTTGTACGGATTCAACGTGCCCTCGGTGTACGAGTGCGACCGCTACCCCTGCATCAAAGACGTCGAGTGCTACGTGTCCAGGCCCACGGAGAAGACCGTGTTCCTGGTCTTCATGTTCGCGGTCAGCGGCTTTTGCGTGGTGCTCAACCTGGCCGAGCTCAATCACCTGGGCTGGAGGAAAATCAAAACGGCCGTGCGCGGTGTGCAGGCGCGGAGGAAGTCCATCTATGAGATCCGGAACAAGGACTTGCCCAGGATGAGTGTGCCCAATTTCGGCCGCACTCAGTCCAGTGACTCCGCGTATGTGTGAGGAGGATGAGGAGCAGGATGAGGAAGAGGAAGGTGTGATAACATGTACAAACAAACATATGATGGACATATGACGGACAGCTCCGCACGCCTAATTCGTGTCATGACTTTTCAAAGAGTGGGCAGATGGTTGGTTTTCTTTCTTTTGGTCTTTTAAGGACTTCATGGCAGGCGTGGATGACACGTTTGTTCCCTTATTTATTATTGCACTGATGCAACTTTTTAGTAACGTTTATACTCTGTGTAAGATGCGAAATTGGAGATCATCCATGTTAAAACGTGTTCACGTATTTACTTCCTTGTGGGCTGTTCTGCTTGTGTTGGGCTACTTGAAGAGAGTAAATGCAAAAAAATTGCACTAAAGAGGCGGGGGTGAACACGTGAGAGCCTGAACCTTATCCAAAAACGTGCTCTACTGACCTGACGGTGTTTGTAAGACATTTACTTTTTCCACCTGTTTTTGGCACCAACCTAATTAAACGGCACCATACACAGTGGTTAAAGGACAAACTCCACCATCCAGATTTATATGTGCACACATATATAAATCCTCGGTTCGACCAGCGTACTTCATGTTTTCTTTTCTGTTGCCTGTGTTGCACCACTGACCTTAACATATGTAACCATTCCATTGCTTTATAGCTGACTTGCAAAACAGTATCTTGGTGAATTTGCTGCAAATGCTAACGTCTGTGACTTCCTTAATTTATGACACACCAAAGCGCCCACTGCTTTTATTTGTGAAGTGTTTTCTTGCTTTTGTGTAATCAAGTGCCATACTTGTATATAAACATAATATATATGTATACATATAAATATATAGATATATAATAATCATCATGAAAGCTGATTCCCTTGCTTGGATTATGCTAAATGCCGCCCAATTTCTTTCTTTCTTTCTTTTTTAAAAATTTGCTTTCAATGTATTTGTTGTGATTTAAATGAGGAAAAAAATGCTATACAGTTTTCTCTGTTTTCTTTTGGCAAAGGACTGGAAAAAAGAGATGAAGTGCTAGTCTTTTTTTTTTTTATATACAAGAATGAAAAACGTCTCTTCTCCCAATCAAAGCTGTTAAAAACTGGAAAAATAGCACAAATTGACATTTTTATCAAAGAATGGGCAATAAAAATCTGCTCTGGTGCTACAGTTTTTTCATAGAATGGTTTTAAATGTAACCGAAACCGACCAGAAAAAAAAAAAAACACCACGAACATCATTTTGTTTCTGTGGAAAATAAAAGTGGGATTCATGTACACCAGAAACGTGTGAGGTGCAGTACTTGTGTGTCTGCTGCTCCAGCTTATGTTGAATGACCCATCACACTGATATCCTGTAAATATATATATATATATATATCTCCAGTGGAAGTTTTGCCTTGGTGCAGTGATGATGTGAGCCACACCCACTCTGTATTAAAAAAAACCTACTGCAGGACACACCTTGCACAGGATCTCATCACTCTGCAATGTTGCAATACTGATACTGCTTTCATGAGACACATCAATACCAATGCCACATATCAGAGTGGCCTGAGGGGACATTTAGTCTATTTAGCCATGCATTAAACCAGACTCGAACCACAGCTCTGACAGTGAGCTATACATTCACCAGGGTTCCACTATGGACACTGTGCAGTTTGTGACTTTCCTCGTAGTCCTCAGAAATGACCAAAGAGCTGATCATGATTCAGAAAACCTAGGGAGCCTAACCCAAACCCAGTTTTCACACGTTTGAGAGAGGATGTAATACAACAGCTTGTGTTGAGGGAAAGGTTGCGTACTACTTTTGAAGGTCAGGGAGAAAACAAAAGATCAGGAGGGGAGAAATAAAGAGATGGTAGACACTCATATGAGCACAGAAAGAAAGAGAGAGACATAGAGGAATAAAGCTTCAGAGGGATAAAAAATGAGATATCTGCAGGTGATGTGGGTTGGGCCGGTCTCTGCCGGGATGACTCTGCAAAGCCGCGAGAAATCGAAGAGCGGCGGCACCGGCACATCCATCTCCAACCCAGCAGGGACCCGAGATTCCTCCCGAAGTCATGAGCTAGAAAAAAGAAAAACAGAAGAAGAAAGAAGAACCATTTGTCAGCTCCACTCTGAGGCAGCGCAGCGTACGCCTTTGTGCATCGTTGTCTCCTTCTCTCCCCCTCATCTGTGTCTTTTTCAGAGAGACAAAATACAAAAAACCTCTGCATGTAAGAAAAGATAAAAATAATTTAACACAACAAACCATTTGAAGCGTCTGCTACATAGCTACAGTTCGGGGTTTAAATGCAGCTGTCGTTATATTTTGATGCTTTGATCGTTTTTTCTAAATTTCCCTGCAACGTTCAACCTGGTTTCAAACTCCGGCAAAATGGCAAAAATTATTGGGGTATGTCCCAATGCAATTATGCATGCTGTCGTGCATTTACATCATGTGAGTGTAGCAGGGCTCAGCAGAGATTACACTGTACCTGTGTCTCCTGCATCCTTTGTAGTCATGACAGCCAGGTTACAGGTCACGTAGAGAGCATTTCGCTGCCAGAGTGAAAAAAAAAAACGCACACGGCAAAGCACAGGATTCACATTTACATATTTAAGGGAACGGAGACTATAGAGATCAAGTCATCTCAAGGATCTGTGTATTCATCTGCCGGCCTCCTGATAACTGCAGCGCAACGCACCCACCAAGGCTGCACACAAGCTATTTTCAGACCTCAAGGTAAAAACACTGCAGGAACACGTCAGATTTGAAGTGATTGCAGGTGCTCAGGGCGAAGGCAGGGATCTTTAGAGCCATACATCCCTACTGTCTAATGTAAGTCAACGAAGAGAGAGAGAGAGACCTTCATACAAAAGGAGAGGCATTTCTCTGGGCACGTAGTGTAGAAGAGGAGAGCACTCCCATAGACAATCTACACACAGGGGCAAGGTGCCGTTCTAAAACAAATAAACAAAATATGGATTAAAATATCCTCCAGCTCCACGAAGAGAGAATAAAAAGTGGAGCTGTGCATCTGCTTTTTCAAATATCTAGATCAATAATTCACCACATACAGAGCATACATACTGTATGACAATGTACTCAGTAGGTGCTAAGAACAAAGGTCTCAGTTTGATTTGATGTTTTCCCGCTCAGCCCTTTGATTTCTCGGTTTTCACTGGTGTATAAAACGTTAAAGAAACCAGTATGATCAAAGGAACATCAAAAATGACTGGTGCAGTGTGAATGGGGCTTAAATGGCAGCATTCAAATTGTCTGTACTATGTTTTTTTTTTAGGTCATATTACCTCAAACGTGAGTCTTCATCTTAAGCCGCAATCTGTGAACATTTTGTCCGAAGGCAGCTGTTTCTTCTCAGAGAAATGTCGGCACAGAGCTGTTAAATGTTCCTGCTGCAGGGCAGGATCATGAAAACCACCACATCAAGCTTATTTTAATGTCAAACTTTCATAAGAAATTCATTTTTCTGTAGATTAAAACTATTCCTCGTTTTTTAAAATGCAGAAATGAAATGAGACCAGTCAACCGGTGTTTATGAGTTAATAACGTTTCCCACTTAAGCATGAACCCTTTAGGTTTTGTATTAAACATAATGAAGGATTTACACTAGCAAGTATAGTTGCTTAGCTCGAGGCCTGAGTGTGTAGGACAGACTGAAGTATTAGTATTTTGGAGCGAACAGATCTAAGTTGTGATATATATTGGGAGCAGAGAGTGTTTTTATTTAAGCGACAAGGCGAGTGATTGAGCTGCAGCACTGACATCTTTATTAATAATCTTTGCAGCCACCTTCCATCATACTGACAACTTCGGCGGAGTCAGGAGACGAGGACAGTTGAAATCAGTCATAATAGCATTAAAACAAATGTAACATGGTATATTGTGTTTGTGCATATCTGTGATTCTCCTTGAGGTACAAATATCATTATTTTCTTCTACTCTTTTACATGTAATCCCAAAAATTATAAACCAGATTAAAACCTGGCAATATAACAACAAAAAAAGCCTATTAACATAATTCTAGAATACTGAAGAGGAGAGGAAATACCGACAGTACTTCCCCTGGTTTTTAATCTGCTCTTGAGGCCTTGGAGAAAATGTGACGGATTAAACCAGAACTTTCACCTGAGTCTGTAAATCCTTCAACCCCTCTGTCCCCAAAAAACAAGCATATCCTCCCTGTTTTTTTTTCCCTCTTTCACCGATCCAAAAGGAGAAGGCTGGCTCGGGGAGTGCTTTAATTCTGCCTTTTGCGCAGATTACTGCATGAAACGGGTGGAGAGCAAACTGAGGAAACACAGTGAATGCAGGTCTTTTTGATCCACTCAGCCAGAAGCAATGAAATTAGCCTGGGTACTGCAGCACATATGCACGGCATAGCATGGCACAGGCAGATACGACACACACTGAAACAAAACACGCCGGATGTTTGCGTCCGTGCGAGGGAAGAGGCAGTAACACATTCGCACAGTGTGACAAAGTTCCCAACTTTCCGTCTGCCAGGGGAGCGAAGGCATCTGCTCTGTTTTGGCTGTAAAGTAGCTTTCTCTGTCTCCAGCCACTGTGGCTCCTCTCTCCCCCCCCTCCCACACAACTCCACTTTGAGGCTGCTCAAAGAAGCACAACGCCAAACTTCCGTCCTGTGATTTGTCCTTTGGGTTTTTTGTCTTTTAAACTTCTCCGCTTTAATGAAATCTTCTCAAAACAAGGACAAAAGGACGGAGAACATTTGACGCCGTCCGAACAGAGGGATTAGTTTGGCTGGTTTTGGTTGGTGGCGGTGGCGGTGGCGGGGCCGTATTGGCACATGGATTTGGTAGAAAAAAAAAAAATACCTGACAGACCTGACAGCAGATTAATTTCTCATCCATTTTTTAAACGTGACCTCAGGATTAAGAACATTAGTGGATTATACACAGATTTGTCAACCAGAGGTTCAGAGTGGGACAGCCAGCACCTGTGCGAGGACACAATGCACCCAAACCCAAAAAACATTGGAGTCCTCCTCTCTTTAACCAGACAGGTCAGATTAAGATAGAGTTAGTGGGGTGAGTTAGTTGAGGTGAAGCTACTACAACTTTGAGAAGAAGGAGAGCAGATAATTTTCATCATTTGCATTTTACTAATTAATCCACCCACTAATTCCACGTATGTCTTTCTGGATGTGGCTCTTTATCTCCAGAACCGTTCATCTTAATGCAATTTCAATTAAAAAATGTCATAAACATGTGACCAGTGCACTGTAGCAGTCAGTGATGGGTGGAGCAGTATGTCTTCAGTCTGAGGACCGAGTTGAACATGTCTTCTTCGATGTCCTTGCATAAACCACAGTAATAACTGGTAACTGGGTCAAACCTCGGGTGAAAATTGCTACCATATAATATATTTTTTTTCCTTCACCATATTAGACTGACACATCTCCTTCATGGCAACAATATTTATAGAATCACTTCCTCTTCTTGGTTGACATCAAGTTGTCTACAAAGTAAAAGCACTGTTGCTGTGATGCTTTGTATCGAGTTGCATTACACAGCTTTTATTTTGCAAAGTTGTGAAATAGGGGTCTGAAGATTGCGTCGCTTCAGAAACAACAAGCATGCAACGTTAAAAAAAGCATCAGCAGTCCAGTAAATCATTCAAACTTATGTATATAAACCACACACGTGAAGAGGAATACACCAAATTCAGTTTTATTTTATGAAAAACATTGACTATACAATCTTCATTGCAGGTAAACCAGGTAGGATGAACACAAAGTATATGGTATATTGTAGGTCTGTTTGAGGGGGACTCAGTAATGACAAGGAATAACTCTAAAGTAGCTGCGGACACAGGTAAAGAGAACAGGCAGGTTTAGAACGGGCACGGCACTAATTTCTCTAAATTCAGCATTTCTTCTCTTTGAGGAGCCAGCATCTAAAAGCTGCAGGACCCTACAGCTCTGTACCACGCTGCACCACCTTCCCCTGGTTAAGCAGTTTGTCATTAATGCAAAGCAGACAGCACCAGGCCACACTGCAGCAAAGAAAAGCCACAAACAAACCCTAAACAATTTCCTGTCTGCGACGTCTTTAATTTCCCTCCAGGTGACAGCTCATTCTGACACCTACTGCTTGTTTCTAACTTTCCGCGCCCCGCTCGCCTCCTCTGCATTCCCTAATAGCTTGTACTACACACAGCACATCGACCCTGATAAATGTTTAGGTTCTGCACCATTACACAGCCAATAAAAATCAGGGGCTGGCAAGTTTTGAATCGGACACGGAGGCGCTCGCCAGCCAAGGGAACTTGTACCGATGGACTGTGGGAGGCACGGAGTAGCAGAGTGCTTACAGGAAGATGGAGGAGACAGCGGCTGAGGTATAGAGATATTAATTTTAAACAACCCACAGTGAAACTCAATCACACACACACACACACAGGAATATGAATCACTACCATGTATCACAGAGGCTCACAGGGATTGAAGATAATACTCGTCTCATAAGATTTGCGGCTGCAGAATGAAATGACCACCTGCTAACTTGTCTTCTTCGCAACCAAGGAAGATGCTGCTATATTTAATAGAAAGAAAATTGAAATGCAAATAATGACATTACACAGATATCACCAGGCTGATGGTGAACCTTTAAATCCCAGTGGAAGTGTGGGATGAACTTGTGTGGGTTGGTCTCGCTGACTCTGCCGCCGCTGCTTGGTTGGCGGTGGTTTACCTTTAGACTCTGCGTGAACCGCACACATTGTTCTCCTCTTCCTCGCAGCTGATTGGGAGTATTTCTATGGTCCCCTGCTTCCCCTCTTTATTTCCTTCACCCACTGTTAATCTTTCCTGTTTGCCGTGAATGACGTGGTTTTTCATTTCTATCGCGCTCCACAGAAAGAGATCTCACTTCACGCTGCTGCTTTCAGTCTTTCATTGTGATGGAACGATCAGAAACACCATGACTGGGTTTTTGTTCCAAACCTTAGAAATAGCAGCCCTGGTGGATTACAGCTAAATGTGGCAAGTTAGCTGTTGGGAAAAAAATGGAAAAAATAATAAAAGTGAGAGTTCTGCAGTACGGATATATAAACTGTGACCAGAAGTAATGAATGTCAGAGTGTAGCATGAAATATCATATCTGCTTCATTTAGACACATTTGTTTTCTATTGAGCACTGGAATTAAAATATATTTGACCATTGGTCAGATTCAGCCGCAGATGAATCAGGAATTCCATGAGATCCTAATAAAAACAGAACGGAAACAAAGGAAAACATCAAAAAATCTCATTTGTCCTCCTCCTCTGGTCAAGACACAACAAAATCAGGATGATATTTGGTGAATGGGTGATGTTTAAACATCGTCTCTCTGCTGCTCTGTTCATTTCTGCTCTTTGTGAAACCTTAGTACAGATGCATTCAGAATTTATTCTCATTCACACACTGGTCGGGGGGGTGGACACTCTACAGCAAGGCAGAAAACACTTAAGGCCTTACAACAGTTGAATCAACACTTTTGTCACCGCGAAACCAAACCCCTGTTTCAAAAAGATATTTATTACAGGACTGTTGTCCTGGATCGCACTGCAGCTAACAGTTATCTGTTTCTTGTTTTGCCTGGTCTGCAGTTAAGTGTTTTATTATGCTTCTCTGTGTTCAGCGAGAGGATTTTAGTGCTTAAGTGCAAAAACGTACCTCGTAGAAAGTGTGTGGAAGCTCTCACACAGTCGCTGTAGCCTTCAGAAGAAATGGGTCTCCTCCAGTTGCGGTGGATTATCTGTAGCCTTGTCGTTATCAGACTTTTCTCTTGAATTCCAAGACACGGTAACAGCACATCTAAATCATCTCAGGGCAGAAAGTAAAACTATAACTATATCTCACAAAAAATATAACTGTAACTAAAGGTAGGGTTTGTTTGCTACCCTATACATTGGATTAGCCTGGAGCAGGGTATTATTTTAACCTCTCTCTCTCTCTCTCTCTCTCTCTCTCTCTCTCTCTCTCTCTCTCTCTCTCTCTCTCTCTCTCTCTCTCTCTCTGGATTCTATAGAATTATGGTCCAAAGGATCTCGCCTTAGAGAATCTAAAGCTTAGGGTGAAAATGATTCCACGATTCCGGATCATATGATAAGTGACATCATGAAAGAAATCACAAACAAGTCAGAAAATGACGTCATGCATCGTTCAAAAAGGCATTTACATATGGTAGGCCTCACATTAGTTTAGCAGTGTATTATTTTTGCAACTAATGCCATTATCATGACATTATTACATCATTAAAAAGTCTGATTGTGGTATTGCATCACTCATCCAATGCTTTTCATTCATTTCAATCCTCAGGCCTGTTCATCCTGTGCAAACTCAAGAGGTTCAAATCATTCACATTTTTTTCTTTATCACAACTCACCAGCATTTACCAGCGTCCCACATCATAAACCTCTATATTGACACCTCTAATCTTTTGTCCCCCATGTTGATATGATGCCGACGTCCGCCATGAAACACAAATACTCCCAGTAATGTGTCACAATGCAGCGTATGCCCAACATGACCCCCTGAAAAGCAACGCACACAAACACACACATATGCTTTCCCATAAGCCCTCGAGTGCACATGCCGGGCTGCTCCTTTCTCAGCATTTCAAATGAAAAACTGGGGCTGCTGGGATCTTTGTTGTTGTTGTTGCTGAGGCGTTAATTAGACTGAGAAATCTTGTGTAAGGCCCTCCTTCCAAGCCGTCCAGTTACACACACACACACCCACACACACACACACACACACACACACCTCCCCCCATGCACCAGAAATCCAGCGCTGCGTGCCAGAAGACGTCTTAGCTGTAAGCCACTTGAGATGTGTGCATGAAATTCCAGTTGATCAGAAGGGAGGTCAATTGTAATCTGAGTGTCATTATTTTTCTTTGAAGGAGCAAGTGTAAGTTTGCGAGTTGGATCGGCGCCGCCGGGCTTTGGCGCGGCGAGTGTTGACTGTGCTAATGATTCTCTGCTTCCTCGCGCCAACTTGTCGTTACAGCCAAAGGTAACGGCGCCATTGTTTTTTTCGTATCATAATTAACAAGCTGTATGTATGGATGCTGCGAGAGCGAGATAGTGCAGACGACGTTCAAAATCAAAAGGAAAGACATAAATATCTCGTCATAAATGCACATCTCTTGTTAACAGAGATCGATAAGTGACACTTTTAAGCGACCGATTCTGAGAGATGATCATTTGCTACAATACCAATTATAATGAAACAGGACCAATTGAACCCCTATCAGAGCCGTTAAGAATCATTACAGGGCTGGTGGAAGCAAGGGGGAAGGTGCCGCGGCTTCAGGGTGCTGATGCAGTGGAATCCTTAAAGAAATGGCTTAATGGTATACTGGGATCGATACACCAGCAGCAAACTGATGGGCTCTACCTGCTGAACATCAGTTTCTCCTGACTTCAGCTGCACGCTGCAAAAAAAAAAAAAAGATTCACAGATTCAGTCATCACAGAGAAATATAATCAACATCTTGAAAAAGAGCAGAAGTTCACAGGTTGCTCTGCTAAGTATCTTGTTGCGAAAAAAAAAAGATGGACGACATGACCGCTCCCAAAAAGTGAAGACAGAGCGTCTCGATCTCCCCCTGGTGGCTGGCGGCAGCATAGGTGATAAATCCAGCCTCCTCCGTGTTAGTGGATGGGACATGGACTCAAATAAAAAGGCAAAATTTACGTCAAATACATTTTATCTCAAAGAGAGTTTCTGTCATTTTAGGTAGTGATTAAAAAATTGGGGTGAAAGGTCACAATTGACAGCTGGGACTGACTCACGATTGGTCGAGCATGTGTGTTGACAGGACCTCGCTACTGCGCAGTGTTACATCTGGCCAGCTGTGTGATGGTTGACTTGAAAACAACCGTAAAACCGTTGAAGCTATTGTATAAATGAAAGATTATTAATTGCACCATTACAATCTAGTGGACAAGGTCCCCGACTGATTATTCTTTGAAAGTTATGAAAGTCATGTACTGGAGGACAGATAATAAATGAGAAGGACGTTGGTGGATGTTTAAAATCTGAAGAAAAATCTGACAGTAAAAAATATGTTATACTATAAAAACTTTGTGTTGAGACAATGTGATGTTTAACAGTCAGAAATAAGACTTTAATGATCAGTGTGTGCACAATTATCATGATTCCACTGACGTGTGCATGATGTACGTCTCTGAATATAAAGTATATATGCGTGGGTAATATTTTACATAAAGCTGGACATCTGTGATTTAATGCACCAAGGCATTCTGTTGTGCCTTCCTTACGCATTCTTTGTAAATATATACTGCAGGTGAACAACTAAAGCCCGGTGGATATATTCAGTTAAACTGTTATTGCAAAGTCTTTTTGTTGATACTGACTAAGTGCACCGGTTTGACAACTGCTTTATATTTGATTAATCCTCTTAGTCTATGACTCAACTCTGATTCCACCGTGACACGGTGATCCAGTAAACGTTCGGTAATCACATGACCTAATCCAAATGTCATTGATTATTTATCAGTAAATTCTCAGTCATGTGTTTGTATGAAGTAACAAAAATGATTATAGAGCTGAATCAACACATCTGGTTCATATAGCTTGGAGAGTGCAGAGCTCCAGCAAGGCTAGAGCCTGATCTAACCATGTTGAAGAAAGTGAAACTCCTGGATCCGCCCATTTATCCTGATTCAGGCCACAATTCTACAGGACGTTCCTTGGGTTCTGCCCCACATCTCCACACAGTTTCGAGGAAATAGATTCAGCAGTTTTTGAGTAATCAGGGAAACGGAAACGTATCTTTGTAACCTTCATGAAGGGAGGGATTTATTGCAGTGCTGTTGTATTTGACTGCAAGTGTACCTAATAAAATGGTAAGTGTACTGTAGCCTACATATTGGATCACGATGAGTAATGCATGAGTCAAGCATTTGCATACCTGACTTACCAGTTGATTTATTTATATATTTATACTGCATTTTACTGCACGTCATCCTAACAAAAAGTGAAACCACACTTTATTTTCTGTTTTAATACCAGTGTTCAGGCAACAAAACATGTAAGACGACTAACTATCTATTCCCAGGTTTATCTAAGAGTTTCCCGTTCTCTGGGATGTGATGAGGAGCTCGGCGCGGCGCCTCTTCGGTGATGAGCTGCTCCAGCTCCGGTCTGGGAGCTCTCCCATGGCCTTAGGAGGCACAACTGGAGACAAGCTGGTCTCCCTCTAAACAGAGATTTGGGTTCACATGACCTGAGCGAGCAGCTGTCCCCCACAGTCCTCCCCCGCAGCACCGCACGCTGCAAAACGGGAACGGCCTCTGTGCAGAAGCTCTGCTCATGTGCAAGCCACGACTCAAACAAAGCAGTGCCCAGAATTACTCTCTTCTTCTCTGACACACACAGACACACACACACACACACACACGCGCGCACACAGACTATAGAATCGCCTCATGAATATGAAATGCTGGTTTCTGTCTTGCCAAGTCAGTACTGAGTTTGCGTTGGAAGCTTTTTCCGCAGCCAGAAGGGATGCAAACCTAAACCATCTGTATCAAATAGTAGAAATCTGTCAGTGCAAACACATCCCACAGAAATTAAATCAGGAGCTTCTCGTTGCTGTGGCCTAACTGCCCTCATTTCTCTCCTGATGCTCCTACTCCCCCAACACTGAGAAAACACCTTTAACCCCGTGCACACTTACAGGATATTAACCACACAATATATTTGAACTGGCCACCGCTGAACACTGAACAATCACACCACACACTCCGGCTGCCCCCCCCGTGGGAGTCCATCCGCTGGCAGATCCTCTGACAGACCAGCAGGCCGTGAATGTGTCTCGGAGACGGGATCATCTCCCTCCGCTCCATCTAAATCCCACTAAACAGCTGATTCATGTGACAATCCAAAAGTTCAGCTGCTGCATGCCGCCGCTCGGACGCTGTAATGAATCGCAGGAGGTAAAAAAAATGACGCCGTCTGCATTCGAGAGACAGGAGCCATCAATTGTGTGTCCTCATGTACAGCATGTCACCGCAGCTCAAGGCATGTTGTGCACGTGTGTGTGTGGTGTGTGTAAGGGGGGGGGGGGGGTTGCTGGGACTGGTTATCAGTCAAAGCTGCAGCCCCTCACACCCAGCGTCCCCCCTCCTCTCTCACTCTGTTTGATTACCTGGGCATGAGGGAAGGTTTTAATTATGTTTTCTTTTATTCAAACCATTAATCCTGAAGCCCAGTGCACCAGCGTCGCCCCTTTGGGAGACGTCACACATCTGGTGAGGACTGGGCCATTATCATCTCTCTGGGTTACTGGAGCTTCTATATACAGAAAACACACACAGACATGCTACCGCGCACAAATTCAAATGTCAGTCGATTTATTGATGGTTTATGGAAATTAATGCAAAAAACAAGATGTATTTGAACTTTTGCTTTTGCCTTTTCTCACATGCTCAATAACCTGCAGACCTGACCTTTCCCTTTCTTTCTTCACATGTCAAGGGCAGCATCTAATAACCATTATTATTTATCATCATCAATAGTTTTCTAAATTGCGGAATGTGGAAAATTTCAGGACATTGCGATCATAATTGCATGGAGCCCGAAGTGACACCTGAAAAACGCTTGTTTTGTCAGAGCAAAATTCAGAAATCTGAAAATAACAAATTTACAGAAATAGTGAATAGAGAGAAAATATAAAAACCTTGAATTTTTTCCAGCATTTTCAGATGATAAATGCCTTCAATTGTCAACTATTAAACTGGTTGGCAAGTGAATAACAGATTCACCGCACTACTCGTTTCAGCACTAAAGTAGAATGGCACTCAGGAGACTACGAACCTCCGTCAAGGCCCAACACTCCCCTTGAATTAAATACAGTCACTCCAGATTTCACACAATTCCTTGAATTACTCCCTGTGACAATGATAAAAATGTCAAAAACCGGCTTAACAGTTTTAGAGCCGCCCCTTTGTCTGGATCTGTGGCAAATTTTACTGGTTTCTTTTTTGGCCAATGTTCCATCCTTCTACTGATTTTTGTGAAAATCTGGTCAGTAGTTTTTTGTGTATTCCTGCTGACAAACTAACAAACAAGCAAACAACTAGAACAGCTCTCAGTGGAGCGCCTGCCTCCTCCAAGGCCCAACAGTCGCCGTTAATTCAATCATTTTTACACACTTATAAATATCAGTTCCTTAAATGTGAGATCCATGAATTGTTCCCTGGAAAAAACGGTGAAAAACGCCCAATCTCGCAATGTTAAAGAAAGGGAAAAATAAATCCTGAATCCACTCCCTGATGCGGATCGGCACCATAATCAAATGGATTCTTTCCTGACTCATACCTCAACCTTCCACCAAGTTTTGTGGTAATCCATTCTGTTGTTTTTGTGTAGTCTTGCTAACAAACAAAGAGACAGGGGTGAAAACACAACTCCCTTGGCATACATAATAAACTATAATTAATTAATAATTGTAAATCTATGTAAGCTGACGAAACATATAGAATATATGTGTTTTTAAAAATGTCTAATATCGTCCGACTGTGAACCTTTATGTATCTGCGGTTGTTCAAAATTGTAGTTTCACTTTGCACGCCGCCGTATTTTCCCAGATCTACAACTTACACATATTTCCTTTCACTGGGGGTGGAAGCACGTGACGAGAGCACAAACACACATTTACTTTATGAAAATGCTCAGTCAATCCCTGCCTCGCACTGGCAGCTCACATGACTGAAATAGAGTGTGAAATTTGTGCTCAAACATTCATGAGTGCAGACCTGCATTACATCACTTCTCTAACCTCACCATTGGGGCTGTGAATCAGAACGAGGCCGAAAAACAAAGGGAACGTACAGGGAGGGGGACGGGAAATAAAACCTTGAATGCGAGATGGAGACAAAAGAGAAAGAAAGAATAAGAGATACGGAGAGAGAGAGATGAAAAAGAAGGGAAAATGGTAAGTGGATGCGTGTGGCCTACATGCGTGTCTCTCTTAGACTGCTGTCTCCTCCAGCTCCCCAGACATGACTTCACCACAGCATCCTTGTTTGTAGATATGACCTCACACATGCAGACCGAGCCGGTGCCATCCAGCGTTAGACAGAAGCAGCCGAACACTTTCATGCAGGTCGCTCCCCTCCTCCTCCACAGGAACGTGCAGCAGTCATACCAGCCGTCTCCAGCCTTTGATAAATCATGCAGTGTTTACTACTACACACGGCGCAGAGGAGAAAACCTAAATTCCCCCAAAACGTTTGGGATGATCCTGAGCTGCATAATTCATCGGAGCCGAGGTGCAACCGTTGCTCCAGAAATCTATCGGAGCACGTTCAGAGCCGAGCCGTGCAGTCGTTTACAGGGTTGCGGTACATAGGCTGTGTTTTACATTGTTTGTAAGTGCTCTGCAAAAACAAAGAGATATGAAATGGTGTCATACCCCAATTTGTCGAATCTTCTTTAGCTTTGGAACTGGAAAAATAAGGATAAAATCAGTTTTTTCCAATTTGGGTCTTTTTGTCATTATTGGGCAACATTTTTATTGGCTGCAGCACTTTGCCTAGCAAGCATGGGGCAGTTGACCCGAGCAGTTGTAAACCAGAAAACAGTTCATCTGTGAAGGTTCTCAGGCATCCAGGACATTTCACCTCTCATCCAAGTCCGTTCTGATCATCATGCATCTGGTCAGAAACAGGTCAGTCTCACGGTCTCATTGAATAGTTGGTTGTGAGGTTTCTGCAGGATCCTTTCAGCTCCACGGCCTCTCACAGATGAGTCCAGACGTAAGTTGTTGGGAGTTAGGTTTTGTTGCCTGCATCTGGTTGCTGAAGTTGCTGCAAGTTTCCTACAAATTCTCCCATACTCCTGAAATAGTGAAAGGGAATTTGTTCCAAAGTGTGAAGCAACAGATCTGTGAAGACTCATCTCTCATCCATGTCTTCAGGAGTTATACAAATCTACACAGGCAACTGGACTTGAGGTGTTTCAGGAGGCTTCTTCAGTTCTGAGAGGGGAAACATCTTCAAGAACCTCAAGCAAGTCCAGTTGCTTCCTGAAAAGACAATAGTTTTAAAACAAAGGGAGTGTCAGGAATCATTGCAAAGCAAAAGCTACGTGCACAAAGAGTTAAGGTAGGTGTGCTGGGGCAATGCAGAACTAGAATGTTGGTCTGGAAGCTGTGAGAACATAGTTTTCTTCTCTCTTTGTTTAAAACCTCCAAAGACCATCTAACAGCTTCAGGTTTCTTGCCCTAACTTCATACGAGTACTGTGCAACAAAGCTAAAACCAAATTTGTCCAAAACTGTATGTTCCATATTTATCATGAGCTTCCTCATATCCTTTAACAAACTGGAACATGTCTCTATATCTAAACACAAATGTTTACATCCATTCATTCCATATGAGCCTTACTCTTAAAACTACACATCTGCTATCACCTCAAAAGCCCCTTTGTCCCTTTTTAGTTTTGATTGTGACACAGTTTGCATGACCTTGTTTGTTGTCCTCATTCTGACACATTTTTTTGCCATCCTGGCCCCCCCACCACTCACCCACCTCTGGGTGCCCATGACTGCCAGCCAGGCAAACACTCACTGTCAGTCATTTTTTCTGTTGGAAGGCCCGAGAGCGCTCCCTCAGGACTGACGTCTCCAATAAGCCAACCGGTTTCCTCCCCTCTCTCTCCTGCCACGACGTCCCAGTGCACATGTCCCACTTCGGCCTCTCCGGTGACGGGGAGAGAGAACTTGTGGTAAAAACTGAAGTTGTTTGGTGATGCTGACGGACAGCTGGTGACGTTGGATGTCCTGATGTCCATCACCAGAGAGGTGGACTCAGGAAGGACTGAATGATCATTATATAATACAAAAACAAACACACACGCACACACACACATTCTCTTAAGCTTGGCCCAATAAATGATGATTCATGGATGTCTTCAATGAGAAACTCCTGGGAGTCATCCCACTGCTCACCTGAGAGTCTGCGCCTCCACTCAGCTTGTGACATACTTTCTATTCATTTCTTTTTTTATTATTTTATATTGGAGCTTAAGGGAAAGTAACTTCTACTAAGATTTACAGTATTTCCAGGGCAGAGGGAAAGAAAGTTTTCTTTCAATTTTATTTAAATATCCTCCACAAGAGGGGTAAGGCTTGACTTCAGCCCGACTGGACAACGAGATTTAAAAGTGTTTGGCTCAAAAGCCAATAAGAGGAATTGAACCCATGACTTCTTATACCGTATATATATCTACCTGGAAAGGTTTTTTATTATTCTATTTGAGAAGTATCATTATGGAACAAAGAATCATCTTCTACCTCTACTGCAATATCTCATTGCCTCAGACATCCTCACTTTCATTGCACAGCCACTGTAAATAACCAGCACCTTTACTGGTCTATTTTTATGCCTGTTAATATCACAGAGGTGAATCCACCGAAATGTCACTGTGATTATTTTTTTCACCCCACAGCCTGAAATGCAAAACCTGTAGACTTCAGCAGCTCTATATGTGCAGCTCCTTAGCTCATTCCAAGTGCTTTTAACACCTATTGCACCAGTCAGTGCCCGGTGCGTCTGAGCGATAGCGACACGTGTCCAATTACATGATGAACCTCGAGCTGCAGCAGCTCAGCTTGTTGTTGTTTGTCGGGGGAGGCTACGGTGCCTCGCAGTGACCAGGCTCCATAGGAACTGTAAGAGCACAAACACACGCACACTCACACTGAAGCTGACAGCTGTCTGGTAGGACATCCTGCCTGTCAGCCGCCACAGTCGGCATCATACGAGGTATCAACCAACCGGTGTCATGCTGTGAAAACACCACAGATTACCCCCCCCTTCCATCCTTCGTTAGCTCCTTACTATCAAAAGTCTGGAGCGTCTCCTCTTCTTCGTGTCCGTTTGATTACTTGTTTGCTCATCAGTGGCAGAGCTCAGCTGTGGCCAATGTACCGTCCTCATCTCCCGGCCCCTCACTCTGTGTCTGAGACGCGCCAGAGGCCATTCAGACTGCAAACATACGACGCCACACAAACAAGCGATGCAAAGGATTCTCAGTCCACACTGAGACATTCAAAGTGTGCTGCTATGGGCACTCAGGGCTGAAGGGTTCGTCCACTTCTGTGATGCGCACTAAATGATCACAATTCAGTGCAATCAATTAGCACGAGAGTCATAACAACCACCACGGCCAATCGATGCTTTAATCGTTGAACACTTCATAAAGGGATTTACATTTAGAATGGTGTTCGGGTTATTGTGTTCACGCCCTCTGCAGGTTAAAGCTATAGTTCTTTCTCCAAGTTCAGCGAAAAAACTAGTTTTAACACAGCACTCACACATTATTGCCTTTTACTTTGATATGGAGAGCAAAGAGTGGCTGATTTACAGAGCCAGCAGATACGAAGCATCATTTGCTTTCATTCGAGGTCTGTTTCAAGTCCAATATTCAGTCTCTGTTTTAGTGTTCAACAACCTCCAAGAGAAAAGATCTGGCTCTCACGCTGCTAAAGGCTCGACTACATCCAACAGCTAATCTACAAGTTTGTGGTTCTGCTGTTTGGTGCTGAGCAGGTGTCGAAGAGTGGATTTATTACCCTGTGTGCACATATATTCGAAAGTAGGATATTATTTTCACCTGTATTTGTGTGTGGGTCTGTACATAATAATGATGATTAACTCTAGGAGCTGATTGATCAAAGGTCAAGGTCAACATCAAGGTCAACAAAAATACGGTCAGAAAAAAACATTTTCCAATATATTCCTAAAACTAATTGTGATAGAGAGACAATGTAAAGCTAATATTGATCAGACAGTTATTACTCATCATAATAATCATATGATAAGTGACATTATGAAGAGAAAATTAATCTATGATCATATAGTAGGAATGATGTCATCATGACATCAATTAGTCAGTTAGAGCAATTATCTATAGCTTATTTAGATTAATCAATCATTCACCATCCTAGGGTATGAATTACGTATCTATAACGTCATTTTGAAATGGAATTATTGAATTCTAAAAGGTTAGCACTGTATATATAGAATCGTTCCAATCATGCTTTTCATTCGAGCTGTTTTGTTGTTCACAGGGCAGAAAACAATGAGTTGGTAATTTTATATCCTCTTTTATATTCTCATTGGATTCAAGTTAACACCAGTTAATATTGTTTACGGCAACTTTAATCTTGGTTATTGTTCAAGGACGTTGAGGATGTTCTACTTTGTCATTCAGTCATGAGGCTCAAAGGCGTTTTAGACTTTACGTGACTCTTTCAGACGACAAATGAGACTTGTGAAGTACAAAGGTGGACAGGCTCAATTTAGACATGATGATTAATGCGACGCTTGTCTAAATGACAATGACACTTTGCTGCACGGGGGAAAACGGCTGATAGTGACTCACAGGGGAGAGAAAAAAGAAAAATCCAGAATGACTAATGACAGAGTTCTTATAAATGGATGTGTGGGATTACATTGATAAAATTAAACTGCTGCTCATTAATGGAGCTGTGTGTGTGATTGAGCGGTTGCCGGTTTAGCTGTGTTACGTAATGGGCAGTCACTTTACACCTGCAGCAAGTTGCCATGGCTCCCATTTTTTTGCGAGGCGCTCTTTCCACTTAATCTTTGTTTTCGCCTTCCTCGCGTCTATTTTTCTGTTTGTGCACCTGCCGAAGATTAAAGCGCGGTTGACAGTTCCGCAGCCCTTTTTGAACGTGGCAGGGCCGAGACGCAGCCTGTTTCCATTAGCAAACATGAACGTGTGTGCTCAGGACTCTGTGTTCTCTGCCTCTTTGAGTTTTTCCCTCCGTTTTAACCCCGACCTCTCCACGGCTCTCCGGGGGCCAACGCGCCGAGCGACGGACGTATGTGAACTGAAACCTGTGCACCGCTTACAAATCTCTTTGAATGTTGGTTTTTAAATGAATTTTCCATTCGTTTTGATCTCCATTATGACACATTCTGCAGCGTCCCGCTTTGTCCTTTTCTGCCCTTACCCCCCTAATGCAGCGTTTGGTATTCCGCACAACGCGTCTTATATCCAGTGAAATACAGAAATGTCATTCAGCTTCACGCCTCTTTCTCAAACATTACCATACAAATACAGACGGGAGAACAAAAGGATCCGGATTTATGCTCCGCGTGAATCTAAATAACAGCGGGAGTGAGCTTCATGCATCACAACCCTGGTAATGACAATAATAAAAGTAATAAAAAAGCTGTCCATTACCAACATGGAAGATATGGATTGAGCTAAATTGACATAATAAATAATTCTCCTTCACGTAAGCACGTTCAGTGAGGGAATTAAATATACATATTGCACTACTGCATGTGCTATATTATTCTTTCAGGCTATGTTTACGTTCCTGGTTCGAGAGTTCAGCTCAGGATTTCATTACAGGATGAAACCTCTATACACAATTCACACTGTGTATGTTCTTCTAATTCATAATTTAAGTATTTTACACACACAGAAACACACATGCATCCCACACACTACCACCTTTTCTTTTGCTGAGGTATGAGTAATATGTACATTTGAAATTCATTTTTAATTAAACATATTTTCAATATAAGTGGTGGGAGGCGAACTGAAAATATTTCCTTTATAAGTATAGATAAGTAAGTACTATCACTTTAATAAACTAAAAATACAGGTAGGAGTGGGAATTCACATTTGAGAAACCTACTCAAGTTGAAGTGGAACAACCTTGTTAAAAAGATCTTTCTTACTTTCCATTTAAATATTTTTAAAGAACGTGGGTCAGTGTAGAACGATAGAAAAACAGCACTTGTTTATAAGCGTGGATCTTTCTCGGAGGATCTTTGCAGACAGTCCTCATTAGTTCAGTGGCACTTGACCTGTATAGGAGGCTGCAGAGCTGGAGAATAAAAAGGGTGACTAGATGTGGCGATGGAGTTTCCCTGGAAGCTTCATCCTGTTCTTGGTATTTTGCAGTCATCATCATCATCATCATCACCTCTGTGTCATGGTTTAAAGACATGTGGAGCTTCATTTTGGCTCTTTGGCAGGTTCCTGGGATTTTCTCCCACTGATTTCGAGTAGACAGGTAAAATGGTAAATGTAGTGAAGTTAAAAGTAAATTACTGGCTCATCAATTGACTCCAGTGAGAGCAGAAGTACAGCTTTAACTTGTAACATGCTACTGCTCCTGATATTGTACATGTTCAATGTCCAACTGTCCATCACCACGAGGTCATAGATGTCATGTCGACGTATTTGCAATCTTCTGTCTCGTATTATAAATCGCTGTGGCCATGTTTTAGTGTCTGATGAGCCTTTTAGTTTTGCATCTGTTACTTAAACTTGTCTCATCTCACCAGTAACCATACTGTATTAATGAAGGGCAGTTTTTTCTACACTAAAGAAGGATTTGAACTTCTCTTCTACTTATTTTGATAACAAACAAGTAAAGAAAACCAATCTCAGAGCCCATTGGCTATTCTCCGATGACGAGTTATCCTCCGGGTGCAAATATTGGAGCAATATTTTGGGGGTTGTGGTGAGGACAGCGGGTTTACAGGTCAAGACTCTGCGTTCCGTTCATCCTACACTTTTAGAGTTTGACTAGTTTCTTCAAACAAAACACAAATGGTGACACTTCTCGTAGGTGTTTTAGGTCCAGATGACATGTTTACTAATCTCTATTAACAAGCTACATGCATGAGAATGCAAACAAAATAAAAAAAACCTGATGGCCGTTGCGATTCTTTGGCTCTCCACACGGACTGTTTACCTGCAGGCAACTCAAACGTGAATGGAAACGAGAAAGCCTGTGTGTTTATCCCCATTTGCACAATTCAACATGTCTCACACTTTTTGACACAATGATTGATTTCAAGCACAGAGACCTAAACACTAATCAGTCCCAATACCTCTTTAAATCAGTTTGTATTATGGATTGTGTAGTTTTGATCATGCCTGCACATAGGCTGCGATCACTCCAACCAGCTGCTGCAGAATCATGTTTTGTTCTTTTCTATCCGGCAGGTTTTTCTGTATTTTCTTTCCAGAGACTACACCAATGTGCAGATTAAGCTAAAATACAGTAGCCGTGCAGCAGTGCAAAAAAAAAGAGCCTGGCTTCTGTTTCCATTGATGTCTGAGATCAGTACTTCACAAGTTTATTTTTGTGCTAAAGTGCCAAATTCCATCATCTCCAAAAGAAGTCGGTACAATAGACGGAACGTTTGCAGCTGCTGAGACTTTAAAGAGCTGTAAAAATTTGGGATTCAACACAAAAAAAAAAGCGTTTGATCCACACTATCTCCCTCTCCTCATTTGGCGCGTGGCTTAACCGAGCCGAATGAAAAGCAACACTATCTCATTGTTTCAAAAGCAGATTATCTGTGACTTCAAAACCCCCACTTTAGGCAATGCAACACATTGCCGCGGCTGTATCCGAGCCACCACTCTGTTCCCGTGCAATAAAAGATTCTGAAAGAAGAGGAGTGTTAATCTCTTTCCCGATGCAAACCCACTGGAGGAAGGTGGAATCTGCCTGTTTTGTTTTGCAGGGGTGATCCGCAGTCGCACACACTCCCTGCGTCTGTATCTGTCTCCATCTTTGCACGCATTGAACGGCCCCGCTAGGTGAGTCACACGTGTATTCATGTGTACAAACATGAACGAGTCGGAGTCTAAGTGAAATCTGCCAAAGGATTCACACAGCGACTTACTGCTTTCCTTGTCATTCACACAATGTCGGGGGGATGAGTGGGTAAAGCTTATTGTGGCAAGAGTGTGAATGCATGTTGGTGGGTGTGTGTGTGTCATGTGTGACACACGGGAGGCCTGATGGTTCCTTGGACACAGTTATCCCCTGTATGTGGGTCCTGTCAGGCCTCTGTGATACGTCTCACTTTCCTCTATCGTCCCTCTTCTCCTCTGCTCTCTGGCCGGCTCCCATCGCTCGGTCCTCCGACACGAAACCGAGGATTTAGTGCCCTCGCTGCAAAGGTCGCTCTCTCCTTTAGAATCACTGCTTTCAGACTTTTCGGCCAAATGGGACAAAACTTAGATAACAGGTAGAGCAGATACCACGGAAAATCAAAATCAGTCCCATACAGTACGTTGTAGACAAATATATTTGTAGAAGTGTAGAGGTGAATACTTTATTTGATAGGGAAGGGTCATTATCACTTCTAAATCATTTCTAAAATACACAGTCACATAATATAGAGTAATGCTGCTGTCAGATGAACTAAACACATTCTTCTGAAATGATGCTGCTTTATGTGAGAAGACAAATATCCCAGTCAATTGCTGGAGTTTTCGCCAGCCCCCTATAATATCTGGAAAAATGTCAGAGTGAGTCCATGTGAGAATACAGCAGTGAAATGTCCGGAGAGTTCAGAGTGAACAAGTGGCTGTGCTGATGACGTTTCTAACACGTGACACGAAACTGGAAGAATGCAAATATCTCAGGATGATGAAAAAACAAGGTGTCGTTCATGTAGATGATGAAGACGAAGATGTCAACTTGGAAAGACGACGAGGGAACACCCCTGTTGTTCGTATGTGTAGTTTCATGTCTGAAAATGAGTTGTGGCTTTTGCCTGTTAATAAATCTGCCTCATTAAAATGGCATAAAATCTTGACACATGGAACAACAGGGGGCGTGAGCAACATAATGTATGTGTTTCATTAACAACACTTGTGTGTGTGTGTCCTTGTCACTGCGCCTCATACAATTTTACAATACAAAGTGTATTTGTCAGCAGAGTTACACAAAATACAAACTAAGTGGAGGATAGTTGCCCCCATGAGGTGTTTACCACGTCCTACCCCTCGTGGTGTTTTCACTTTTCTCACAAAAATCTGTATTTCAAAGAAATGGGTTTTCAGTAAGAGTGGAAATAATAACCTTGGTGCAGACAAATAAGAGAAAACTGTGCAAAGCAACAAGGACATGGTATTAAACTCAAATAAATATATATAAAACATCATGATGTTTGACAAGTTTGACCATTGATGCTCTTTTAATCACGTTGTCGTGTTGCATCCTCTACAATTGTTTTCTAAAGGCACCCAACTGGAAACTCTTTATCTCAAGGAACTAACTGCTGATATTCACATTGCAGTTGTGTATCCACACTTGAATGCACATTTGAATCTTTGCATGATGCCATTAATAGTAATAAGACCAATGAGCCACAGATTCTGAACTTTATACATTTCATAAAACAAAATAACCCTGGTCTTTAATCCACCTCCTCTTTTACTCTTATCCTCGTCTTTATTATCCTATCAGCATCCGCAGCATTCCCATGACAAAATGTTATCTTTGTTTAACTTCATTGTATCTATTTCATCATCTGATAAAGTGCTGCAGAGTTTTTGCTGCGTCACTCTGTCTCACTGCCTCCGGGCTGCAGCCTTCTCCCTGCCTCGGTAACAGATATATCGTTATTCAGAAGTGGCCGTGCACGGGGGCAGGACATCAATCCGCTTTGTGTCTGCAGCCTCTGCCTCGCTGCTCCGCTCCTTTGCCTCTCCGGGGTGGGGCCTGGTATTGAATTGTCTGTGGCTTTGTTTTGGCTGGCAATCTCCCCCAAACCCCCCCTCTCCTCTCTGCTCCAAAAATCATGGCCCATTTATTCCAACCCAATTATTATTGAAGCCTGGTTGAGCAGAGTGATAGATGGTACTTTGTTAGTGCCCGGCTATTGCTGACACACATACTGTTCCTACTGCTGCTGTTGGAGAGGCACCGATTAGGCACACACACACACACACACACACACACACACACACACACACACACACACACACACACACACACACACACACACACACAGAGTCCAGGAATGTTCCTAATTTACGAGGGATGACAATTTTATTAATTAACTTGGCGATGTAAGGCGATAAAAAAAAAGATGTGAACACGAACTGCCTGACTAATTGGGCTGTGAGTGTGAGGGAGGGTTTATGTTTTTATTGTGTGTGCTTTGTTTTGACGCGGCTCGTAAGTCACAACACAAAGACAACAGACGACAAGGTGATGGAAAGTAAAACTGGACAGAGCAGCAAACTCCTCTGACCCTAATCTGAGATATTTACAGGAGAAAGCCTTCGACACAGCCCCTCCAAACCAGGAGTGGGACCTTCAATCAGTCTGCTTCCCTGCACCGCTTCCTGCACATGTTTAAGAGATTGCTGGGCTGTAGCTACTAATCCCGCTGGATGATCCTGTCTGCATGTTAAACTCAAACAGACTGCAATCACACCGCAGTGACCTTCTCTCCACCTGCCGCAGTAACTTGGCTCCGGTTCCGCTGTCGCTCCTAATGAGGACATCACCTATACCTAACCAGGGACGGGCAAAGATACATCCAAATGTATTTTAAATTAAAATACCAAATACCGTAATTGTAAGTGTATTAAAATAAACAACACAATACAGCAGCCACGCCATGTATCAAAATAAACTAGAGAATTTTAACAATACAAAAAATTACTTTTCCACCTCATCGATTTTAATTTTAATGACGTCATCACGTCGGAGTCAGAGAGTATTTTACAGTGTTTATAAACATCAAAAAACACTTAAGTATTTTTGATACAAGATATGAATAAATTTTCATCAAACCTATTAATTATTACAAGCTAAGAGGAGAACAAATTTAAATGTGTTGCTTTTCATAATAAAAGACTCTTATGTGGCAGGATTGGTTAGTTTCCGGCAGAGGATGTTGCATCGTGTAAACACATATGAGGCTAATTGTCATTTGTGAATATGGTCAATAAAAATTACATTTGACTAATGATTGATTGATGTGTTTTTCTTCCTTTTTGACTGTCACAGACATTGACATCATGGAGGCAGGTGCTTTATATTGATTACCAACAGTTTCATTAGTAAAATAATCTTCCATAAATGTGATACATACATGGCTTGATGTGAGGATGAGGGAGTGGACACATAGAATAAGTCTGGAAAGGAGAGATGATGTGTACTGTAGGTAAAAGAGGAGCAGGGTGGAAAGAAAGATAGTTGGCCGACCAAAAAGCTAAGTGTTGTGACAAGAAGTAAAGAAGGATAAATGCCAGAGAATAATAATTACTAGATAAAAAAACAACAAATATCCAGTGAAATAATAGAAGCAGCTTCTTTCTTGGATCTAGTATCCAGTGCCTGTTGGCCTTTTTAATCTTCATCCAACATCTCCCCTCAACTACTACTGAAAAGGTCTGTTACACTAGATTGTGAGGTGTTCACCGTGAGCCAAATATCCTCCTGTCCAAGGGCAGAGAGGGGTGATAGGAAGTCAGGGTGTAATGAACATATGGACATCATAGTTACTGTCTCCGAGCTTGCTCCCGAGTGAAGCTGGCTCTCCTGGACTGGAGGAGAAGTGCTGCCTGCATGTCAATGAGCCCGATTCCCTGTTAACCAACTGAGCGCACAGGGTCTCTTGTCTCACACACATTGGCTGCCATCTGCACCCTGAATGGGCTGCTTGGAGGGTGTGTGAGTGTGTGTCTCTGTATATGTGTGTGTGTGTGTGTGTGTGTGTGTGTGTGAGGTTGGGGGGTGGTGAGAGACGGAGAGAGAGGGAGAGAGAGAGAGCTCTTCAGAGGATGGGCTGTAGTTAACCCCATGCATATGCCTGTCTTACAGCCTGCTGCTTTGAGAAGCAGAGCGATCATTGAGAAAAAGGTCTATTTTTAGAAATGAAATAGGGAGGGGATAAGCATTAGTGTGTGTGTGTGTGTGTGTGTGTGTGTGTGTGTGTGTGTGTGTGTGTGTGTGTGTGTGTGTGTGTGTGTGTGTGTGTAGCTGTTAAACTCTATGGGTGAGCATGATGTGCAGTGATAGTCTTTTCCAAAACAACGTCGCAGAAGAGGCACAAGCTTTCTTACACTTCACACGCAATCATATAAGCCACACATGAGTCCTGGAGGAAAACACACACACACACACACACACACACACACACACACACACACACACACACACACACACACACACACACACACACACACACACACACACAAATCTGGATATCATCATATTGTGCCTGCAGCTAGGCCTGACAGTAATGTTGGACTTCACATCACACACACAGACACACACACACAGAGACACACACACATCCTCCCTAGCAACGGGACACGTGATGCCAGCATTGTGTGCCCAACCTTTTCAGGTTCTCTCTCTCTCTGTCTCTAATCCATGTCTTTCATCCTGACAGGTGCCAGCGGCTGGTGAACCGGGCTGCAGATTGATGATTAGAGTGGGCAGAATGGACACATGGACTGGTACCAATCCGAGGTCATGTGAAAGTCTGTGTGTGTGTGTGTCTGCTGGGGAGTAAGATTTCAGCAATCGCAACTTAGGTTAAAAGTTCATCTTTCGCTCAGAGGCCAGGAGTTAATCAGCCCAGCACACACAGCTATATAGTCAAAGGCTTTTCATATAATTTTATTGCAAAACATGGAGGTTTGTTGTGAAAGGATGATTATAACTGCGTGGGGGGAGAGAAAGCGTTTTCTAACCTGCGGCTCTGAGAAACCTCAAGGTGTCGTGAGATAATTGTTGCAGCAGGAAATAATGAACGGAATAAAGAAGCTGAAAAACGATTTTTAATGCTTTTTCAGACCTCATTTCATGTTTTTGTTGCTGAATTGAATATTACACCTCAATCGCTGCAAAGGTAATTATCCAATCATAGCTCACAGTACAGATACAGAGCAATACTCTGTGTCTGAAGAGTCTGGACCATTTAGAAACCTTAAACACAAGAGAATAAAGTGTGTAAAGAATAAGCCTGAGGTCTTTCCTCCTGCCATGAAGCACTAACAAGCCAAAGCAATCCAACATTAATTTCAAGCTTGCAAATAATAAACCTTCACATTATGAAAATCCCCATTGAGGACTGGGACAGCCAATGTGTGGGAGACAAGATACTTGTATAGTTTGAGACCCAAACTACATTTCTAAATCGTGAATGTATGAATATTGTGATTTATAAAAGAATTTTTTTTTTATGGGAATTTATGCAGTGGGATGCATATTTGAATAGAAAGCAAAAGTAAAACTGAAGGAAACATAAAAGAAAATGTCTTACTGTAAGTAATCAGGTGGGGAACATTCATGGTCTATTTATGTGTTAGTTAGATTTTTAAACCCTGTTCACCTGTAATAGGTTCCAATTTTCTTTGACTTGATTAATTAGAAAGTACTATTCATATTATTATATTTTTTTGGGATATAAGAATGGATGTTACACTCAAATGAAGAGCATTATTAGGCGACACTGGGTTTATACAGTACACGTATAGTTAAAGCATCGAGTGAATGCCACGTCTTCATCATCTCCTGAGCTCATCAAACCTAATTCAGAGTTTAATCCCCGACAACAAACCAGTCAGTGGCTGCTTGGTACCCAAAGTCACAACATGAGTAAAACAGGCAATTATACATGCACACGCCTGCACAGACTTTCAGTCAGTACCATTAGCATATCTTCATCTGCATGCATGAACAAAGTGCTCACCCACAGAAATACCCCCCCCCTCCCCACTAGCATCAGCTCCACAGTTTCCCTCCTGTAAGAAGGCATGTAAACATGAATGCATTCGAGTGGAGAAACGTCTCTGAAATCTGACAGAGTCGTACACACACACAGCAAATCTTCTCCTGCACAGAACAAAGACAAGACAATGTGGTGAAGCTACAGCGGGGACACGAAGCGTTTTCAGTCTCCCTCGCAGCCATGATCGATTTCTCAGTCCGGTCCCCCAAACCGACGTATCAATCCTGTTTTTTTTGTTATAACTCTAAAGACCCATCCGCCCTCTCTAAATCCATTTCATCTCATTCTCAGCTCCTGTCCGGTGTTCCGCCCCCCCCGCCCCCGTTCCCCCTCATGTCACCCAATCTCAACAACCACACCTCTCTTTCATCTGTGCACCGCGGCACCAGCTTGTTTTCATTCCCTGCCCCCTTCACAACAGTGTCCCCGATCTCGACCTTTCCTACAGATTGTGCGCTGACCCTGCAAAAAAGCAAAGGCGTTCTTTCAGTTTTAATTATTCATGTGTGATGAGAGGCTCCGGCTTCTCTCTACTGCAAGCCAAGAAAAAAGTGCTTCTACTGTAAGCGTGTGTGTGTGTGTGTGTGTGTGTGTGTGTGTGTGTGTGTGTGTGTGTGTGTGTGTGTGTGTGTACTGTACCTGCTTTATATTTCTTTGTCACTTTGTCTGTTTTTATTTAAAGCTAACATCAAATTTTTCATAACAGGTGTCTTAGCTTTGGCAGTCAGTTGTTATCTATAATTAATAATGTAGTCACCAAGTTAATTACTGAGCTCTGGGTGCAGTGAAGTGGAAACATTGCTAAAAAGAGGTCAAACAGATCATGAAACACAAACAGTAGGTTAATCATACGGGGTTTTAAACATATCCCCGGGTTAGCAACTCAGAATTTAAAGGTGAAAGAAGGACGTGCACAAGGCTGCACTGAAGTTGACCTACAATGCCTTTTTGCCCTCTTTGGCAGAACTGCCCCTCCAGAGGAAAATAATAGTAACTGCAGTTATATTTTTGGGTTGTGGCTGCATTTACAAATAGACCAGTTACTCCACATATACTTCTGAACAATGCTCAGTTTGACATGTCTGTGTTCTGCAATATTACCTGAGATTATGCCAGCATGCACCAAGCTTTGCAAGCTAGCTAGCTGGCTAACATAGGCCTATAGGCAGCTGTATGAAGGAAGCTAATGTGAGATTATTTTTCAAAATAGTGAATTTAAAGTGAAGAGGCCAGAAGTCAGTAAGAAGTAGACTAAAGATTAGCTGAAAATAATACTTTAATATGAATGATGAATTCACAGTATTGTAGACTGTATATAAAGATGGACGACACTCCTCTGAGTCCTCCCACTATCCTGGATACAAATACAGCCATCTTGTGCATTCGGAGCTAGAGTCTGCGCAGTGTAGACATCGGGGGATGGAGCTGCAGTACCGAGGTTCCACCAACACACGTGCTCTCAACCAATCGGGAGTCAGTTTCAGCTGTCAATCGTGTCATTTCACCATGTTCTTAAAGAATCAAATAACTTAATATCAACGAAAAAGTGAGCACGAGGACGTACATCAGCATATAAGAACTACCTAAAACTGTATTTAATGTGTACTGGGACTTTTTAGTTTGGTCCATGTCCCATCCACTAACAGGGAGGGGGCAGGATTTATGACCTAAACTGCAGCCAGCCAGCAGGGGACGGTCGGTAAGCATTGGCTTCACTTTCGGGGAGCGGCCATTTCGTATGTTTATATAGAATCTATGGTGAAGAGTATTGCTATTGAGTCTAATCTTTAACGTAATGTCAAGGAGGGGCTTTCTATGAGGGGCTAATCCCTAAAGCTCCAGTTAAGAGCCAGAAATACTGTATGATGAGGTTCAAAAATATGTTCCAGAGGTACCACAAAGGATATTTTTACTTCCTCAAACCCCTGCCAGTATCACGTCTGTCACGTTTACAGTTTAGTGCAGATTATGAGTCTCCTTCCTTTTTTCTTTGACGTGTAGGATGGGTTGGCCCTGGCGAAGGAATGCGCTCCACTCTAGTTGTTAACATGCACAGGTTTCCAGAGCAACAAGGGATTACAGTGACATCTCAGGTGGCTTCACTTTCCAATTCATCTAAAAATAACGTGCTTGAGATAGAAATGCAGAGATGAACTTTCAGGAGGATGAAAATGTTTGCTTTTTAACACATGCATTTCATTGCATTTGATTCATAGAACGTGTGTCATTAATATACAGCACACTGAATCACAGACGGCCTCGCTGACGGTTATACCACCATTAAACCGCTCTGACTCGTCCATGTTTAAAGTGATTACTTTTCACACCAAGCAGCAAACTCGCTTCTTTTCCCCGGTGACACCGCAGACAACTCCACATGACATCCCCGGAGAAGCATGAATTTAAACTCCTTACAAATTTCACCATTAGGCTGACAAATGAAATGCAGGCTTTAAGTCAGCAGAGTGCGCCTCAAAAGCTGGTATGGAGTGGATGGAAGGAGATTAAGGCGTAGGGCCTCGTCTCACCGCATACGGGGCAGAAATCGCTGACAGTCATGGCGATGCGGAGTGTCACGCTTCTGATGCACAAAGTCTGGAAGTTCATTACCCCTCATATCATCACCGAGCACACTGAGAAGAGAACCCCGGAGCTCTCTGCATTCCACCCTCGCTTCTGTCTCCCTCTCTCTCGCCTTCACGCCCTCTCACTCTCACTCTCGCTGTCTCTCGCTCATTCCCCACTCTCTGTTGCTGAAGATGATGAAAGATTTGGGAGCCCACAGTTATCATTATGCACCTCAAAACCCCTAAATGTGTCATGGTTGGGCCTGTCAGGAGGAATAATGGCCACTTACTCAGACTGCGAAAGCCATTCTGTGGTACAGTAATGTGGAGAGAGCGAGAAACGGGGACATGCAGGAAATATATTGATCTAATTTGGTTAAAATTGTTGTTTAAGTGCAACCGCAGGATCTGTGAAAAGGCAATCGCTCACACTAACAGCTCACAATGTAACAGGTGCAATTGCGTTCATGTAAGAATAATTTAACTAAATTAAGGCGTTTAATCCGCCTCCCAAAGCACCTGCACGACACAGTGACTCAGACGCTTCGCCTCTGCATCTCCATGGTGACACCACTCCTCTCGCCGGGGGCCAGGGTCACCCACTCAGGCGAGCTCGTTAGGGCTGTTGTCACGTGAGCTGTGCTGCCCCTAGGTGCCTTTGACGATGACACTGTGTGTGTGTGTGTGTGTGTGTGTGTGTGTGTGTGTGTGTGTGTGTGTGTGTGTTTATTGAACGTGCTCATGTGTAAGCAAGTGTGCATGTCTTTTATGTGTGTGTGTATGTGTGTGTGTGTGTGATATAGTTGGACAGCACTATGTTTTTAGTGGAAGCTTCTTGCTGCATATCAACGTTACACACTGATACAAACACGCACGCACGCACACACACACGTATACACACCGACCCCCCCTCGATACCCACAGAGAAGCTCCTGAGGAAAGTAAAGTGAGATTGATTAGTTCAGATGATTTCCGAGCCGCTCTCAATAAAGCGTGGCAGTGCTGGAGAGTAGTAGAGATGCAGACAAATGAAGCACATGGCAACGAATGAGACGAATGAAAGAGCTGATGAAAGGGAAAGGTTTTGGGTGAGGAAGACTTAATTCTGTTTGTAATGAATTTATTCCTTTGTCATTTGCTTGGGGATTGTCAGAACCTCTGGGGTCTTGTCTTTACTTATTAATTAGCTGTGACTTTGTCAGAGTGTGGCAGAGCGCTCAATAATAAATTGGCAGAGGAGTCATGTGACTGCGACACGGTAGCCTGCACGCATGCACGCACGCACGCACGCACACACACACACACACACACACACACACACACACACACACACACACACACACACACACACGCGCGGAATGGAGCGAGCTGCTCAGAGTAGAGACGGATAAAGGGAATGGAACCACCCTCCCAGTTTCTTCTCTCACCAACGTGAGATGAAATGAAATCCTCCTGGGGGCTGATCTTATTCTGACCTGTTACCTCGACTCAGTGGGTGAGAGAGCAATACCTCAACTCACCTGTGAATCATCCTGTTTGAGTTTACTCTTTGGGATTCTGACCAATCGGTTTGGACATCATTTTTCCGCCTTGTCAGCAGGTCTTGATAAATTGTGTTGTGGATTTTACTGTACTGGCACGAGATAATACAATAAGGCAATTGATCATATGCCTATTTGATGAAAACAATTATAATCTTAAATACAAAAATAAGGCCAGTGCATTGTATCATTTCTTTTCAGGAAATGACGACAACCAATTGACTGCTAGGGCCTGTCTATGTTAGTTAAACCTTTCTGTTCCAGTCTATAGGTGGCAGATTCCGCACTTGTCTTCTTTGTACTTTGTTCTTGTCTTGTATCACTTCACTTATTGGATAGTTAGCCTGATGTGGAGCATCACCAGGGAAGACAAGCAGCAAAGGACTGGACCTGCAGCCACCGCGGGGGGAATCGAGCCTCTGTACACAGGGAGCCTGCACCACCAAGCTAACTGGCAAACGACCCGGTAATACTTTGAACCAACAGTGTCTTGTTGATTTCAGACAAAGGTAGAGACAGAAGCAGACCTGTTGATTTAGTCGGCTTTACACTTTAAAGCTAGATCCTGATGGCTTCATAGCGACCATTTAGTTTGATAATCACTGTAGCAAGTAAATGGTAAATTGACTGCACTTATTTGGCACTTTTCTACTCTAATTGACCACTCAAAGCGCTTTAACCTACACTTCAGTCACCATCTCACGGATTCAACACTCACTAATGGTGCAATTTTCAGGAGCAATTTGGGATTCAGCGTCTTGAAGATCGGAAGAGCTGACAAATCTGCAGAAATGATTTGATGTCACCATGGAGCAGAATCTCAAATGAAAGTTACCAACATCTGGTGGAATCAACACCCCCCCCAAAAAACAACAACAACAGCCAGTTAGAGCAAAAGGAGGCCCTAACCAGTATTAGTATGGTGTTCCTAATAAAGTGCTCACGGTGAATATACTATATGTTTGTTATAGCTTGATGAGGGAAAATGTAAGATCAGACTCTTATTTAGCAAAATAATCACATTTGGCCATTTATAGTGAACAATTCTTTACATTTTCAAGTTAGCATGAGGACTAACCGATGTGTGGATCATGTGCTATCTGGAACAGTGCTGTGTCTGTGATTACTGGTGTGTAAACTTTCCCGAATCCAATAGACAGCAGGATACATGTGGCGGTGCCTGAAACGCTGAGAGTATCCAGAACTGGCTTTACGCAGCGAGGAAATACAATACTGTGGATTTGCAAACACATACCCTACATACTAATTTAGATAAGGATTCACGATGTGGTGAGGTCGACATGCTAACATCTATGCTATTATTTTGGATTTTGGGAGTGTCGCTCTTAGAACTTAGGACTATGGTCAATTGATAGTTATCTTGTACTTAAATGAAATGGTCCCAGCTCACCATTTGTACTAGTGGACCTTCAAAGTTGACATTATTCCTCTCTCTTGTTCTCTGGCGTACAATGCGTCCGCTGTCATCGCAGTCGTCTGTCTTTTCTGTTTACACGCTACAGATGCACAAACTAGAACTCCTCTGGTTTGTTTCCTGTGTGCGCTCTGAGAGGGGCAGACTACGCTGGCCAGCCTCCAGAATGGATTCGCTGTGACACTGTCTCTTCGAGGGCCTCATGAAGGGAGGCTCAGCTCCCCTCAGAATGGCCCGGGAGCTTGTCAGTGGGCTGCCTGTCAGCACGCGGCCGGGCGGAGGACGTTTGATGTACCCACACGAGGATGAGAGGTTGGACTGGAGGAGAGGGAAGAGACGGATTGGGAAGGGGGCGAATGAAAAAAGGCGGTAAGAACAGGTGAAAATAACACATGCACCAATGGAGGGCAAGTGTGGGCACAGCGCTTACAGGGTTTAGTGTTCCCTTTACGCTTGAGATTTTTTGATGCTTGACAGGTGACACATTTTAGGATAAGCAGCGGTGGATTTTCAGAGGAATTGATTAATACATTACTCAAGGCAGAAGGGGGGGTAATTAGACAAGTATTGACTGGGATCAACGTTTACTGCATAACCTTTGGGGTAGAGAGGCGGAAATGGAAAGGATTTTCCAATTAAGTGCCGACAATGTCACAAACTGAAGAGGATGGGGAAATAGGAAATTTTAATAAGGTCATCTTCCGAGCCAGACTCGGTGATGACGAAAAAGCATATTACACAGATCCCACTGGGTGCAAGAGGAATGTCCTATTCCACTGAAATGAAATAATTATTTCCATTTTAAATGTACCATGAGAGTGACCATGGAAACAGCAATTAGGCCCTGCTGTGTAGGAAAATTGCATCAAACTCATACTAATCACGACCCACATTTAGAAATAATTTTTGGAAACGGAGCAAAAGCTTCTTCCCTTCGCTGCTCTTGTCTCGACCCTTTTCGAAAAAGAACGCTGGTGTTTCAATTACATGACGGAGAGGGAGGAAAATAAGGGTCTTTTTGGGCACGCTGCCACGCCTGCATTCTTGGTGGCCTCATTAAACGTACATAAATAGTCGGACTCAAACAGCCGTATTCCCCTTTATCACACGCGGCACATGGAACATCGCATCCCAACCCTGCTGAGAATCTCCGTATAATGGACCCTCCACTGTTCTCTTGTTTATTCTGGGATCCTTCCATCCTGAAAAAAAAAAATGCTGAACCAATCACATTGTCCGTGAAAACAAGGAGGATTTTTTTTCTCTGTATTTTAAACCTGAAATCTGCTTAAACTCCCCCACCGCCTGTCACATTAGACACATCACTGCATGTGTGCGTATGTGTGGGATGTAAACAGCAGACAATCATTATCCATGTTTGCCGCAGTCCAGCACCTACTCAACTAACGTAGGGAGTGTAGGTGACTGGCCTCCAAACTCTGGGGCTTTGGGTGCGCTCCAGTCACACTAGAGGCACTGCACCATTTGTTGCCCTAATTAAGAATTCATTGGCCACTAACGATGAGTCCTGACCTCCATTTCCTGCACCTTTGTGTCCCCCACGGTGTAGTAAATCAGCCCAGAGTGATAGGTCTGACACACACACACACACACACACACACACACACACACACACACACACACACACACACACACACACACACACACACACACACAAAGAGGATGACTGGTAGACCACGGCATGCACCAGAAACGAGGAGGAGGAGCGAGAGAGGGAGGTAGAGAGAAGAGGGAGAGGGAGGAAAAAAATGAAGAAGGGAGGAGATCGAGTAAACAGCAGAGGAAAGTGGGGAGTAAAGAAGGGAGGAAGGGGAGGAGAAAAGGGTTGGCCAGTCTCCAAAGCACACCACGTAAAGATGCAGAGTAAGGCTGGCATTAATATGGAGCCTTGGGGAACGCCTCTGGTGCTGATAAACACATCCGACTGTCTGTCTGAACTCTGTTATCTGCTGCAAGGTGCTGTACACACCACTGTTACCCCTGCGGGAGACGGGAACACCACTAATCTCCCCCTGAGGTGACACTTACACCTAAACATTCCCCAGATGTTGGAATGCTGATTCCTGCTATTATTATTTTTCCGTCACCGCACGCACTGTGACGGAGACAGTGGAGTTGTTATCTATGGAGCAGTTTCATACTCAAGCACACAGTCACGACGGTGTGTGTGTGTGGTACAAGATGTCAGAGAAGACACAAAGGATTATAATGCCTCAATGAGATTAATTAAAAAAGGAAATTCTCAACCTGGGTCTTATTTAAAAAAAAAAACGACTTATTAATTCTGTTAATGGTTTTTGTCGGACTCAGCATTTAAAAGTACTGTAGGCAAATTATTGTAGGCAAACATTGTTCACACCGATATGAGCTAACCTCCATTGATGTCCAAAGTTCCAAAAAATAGCAAATATTTCAGGCTGAATTTGGGAAAATGTTTTTTAAACATGTAAGCAATGGTAAATATCTAAATTTGGCAACTGGTGTCTAAGGTTAGAATATTTCACTTAGCATCAGAACCTTAAAGCTTCACTGAAGCACAACACAAATGTAAAGGATTAGTTCATTATCCTGAAACTTCATGTGTAAAGTGTTTTTACACCTTTTGAATGACAAGATTTAACATGTTAATTACTTTAGAGCTTCAGAGGTGATTGTAGGCATCTATTTAAAGCTCTGGACAGATCCAGACGTCTTTATCAGCTGCCGCCTGTCGCTTCATATTTATGTTATCAATCTCCTCATCTTACTCCGAGAAAGAAAACACCAAACCATTCCTTTAACTGATTACTTCATTTGCATTTAAGACTGACACTTCATTTGAAAGTGTTTGATCCAATCAAAATTGTGTTTTGAGATACACTGCAGCACAGTAATGTTGCTTTCAGACATGCACTGAACCCTGGATATTCTCCTGAAATTATCCGGAGGGGCTTGATGTCACAATGCAAATGTCTGAGTCATTTGCTGCTGACATTCTCTGGAGTTTGTCCTGCAAGCACCTCTAGTAAAAACTCCAAATGTCCAATCGAGCCCATGTGGGACTTCAGCTGGATATTGTTTGAAGGATTCACAGCGAGCGAGTGGGCACATTGATGATGTTTCTAACATGGGATGGATGCAAAACTGAAAACAAAGAGAACACAAATATCTCAGGATGGGAAAGAGGTGAAATACACGTAGAAGACGCAGATGAAGATGTCAACTTGGACAGACATCGCAATTCGAGAGCTTTTGGTGATGAGAGCCGACGCAGGTGTCAATGTGCTGTCAAAAAAAATACATAAACTCCGCAGTGGCATTTATACATTATGTCCTTCCTGCTTTACCCAGGCTCCACCCTTCACCCAAACCCTCCAGAGACTTTTCCAAAGGCAAACTCTGGATAATGTCTGGAGGAAATTATCCTAGACTCCATGCACAGTGAGGGTTAACTTCGATACATTACTAATAAATAGATATGTTATGGTCTCTTTCATTGTTTGATGTGTTGCAGTGGCACGGTCCGCTCGTCTCACCCTCTCCTCCAAACCTGATTTAGCGTCCATCAGAGATGCTGCAGCTCTTCCTGCTGCATATGGCAGAAAACAAACGGATATGTTCTCGGCATAAGCACTTCTCACTGCCAGAACAATGTCAACTGTTTTAAACTGCCACAGCTTTCCTGTCACCACGGGCAGGGCTGGGGCCAGGGCGGGATATGCTTGGCTGAATATGAGCAGGACAGATTGCTCATTCAGGCAACACAACGACAAAGACGGATCCTTCAAAGTCCCTCACTTGCATGCGCACATCCAAATGCACCAAACTGGCACGCAAACAAGCATCCTTCACCACCAACGCACACACACACACGCACACACACACACACTACTCGGCACGATAGATGGGAAAAGACACAAAGGTCAGCAGTCAGCAGGGCTTCACTTAGACAGGACTCGGGTTCTTTTACATCACCTTGACTTAAGAGATGGAGCTGACCCAAAGCGATCTTTTCCCCAGTTGTTGCACTGTAATACGCAGTGCCGGTCAGCAACTGTTTTAAAGGGGCTCGAGTGCTAAACGGCCTCCAGTATCCCCACCGCTATTTAACCTGCGCCTTCCGCCGTCACGGCCCAACTGTTTATTATTACCCGTCCTCTGGCATGTGAAGAAGAGATCCCATGTGGTTGTGAATGACATGCGCATTTATCTTGTCCCCGTTTGCAGATCAGCACTCCCGTCAGTGTGATGGTATATCTCCCTGAAAAGCTACCCTCCAGGGGAAGTGATATACAGAACATATCATTCTCACACACACACACACACACACACACGCGAGATTACACAACTTGTCGCTGAGAGGGCGAGGTGACTGGTTGTCACACCCGATGACCCTATGTCTTCACTGTGCTGTAACTAGACAATACATACCGCAATTAATGCAAAGAACATGTGAAAGCTTCTGTTTCTGCTTCTACTTTATGCTGTTTTACCCAAGTATCTCAAATAATAAAGATTTTTGAAACTGATTTTGTCATCATCAGACATGTTCACGTGTCCATGGGGAGACCTCGGTGTGGACTCACATAGAACCTGTTGCAGGGCAGATTGCGGTTAAGCTCCTCTTTGCTTCCTCAGACACAATGGCACATATGGCCAGTGCCAGGATCTAATTAATGCTGCTTGACCTTGGTGTGAGGAAACCAAGGGGCAGTACAAAATGTGTGAGGATGAAGTGTTGAACCCACAAGGACTTTACACCTGATTCAGTTTACCGGCTTTATGAAGTATTTTTTTGTTTAGCTGCCATCACCAACCAATGCCAGATTCACAGCCTAGCTTGTGAACATAGGAGAATATAGACATTTAAAACCCAATATATTTCTCTCCCCCCCTCCAAAAAAAGAAAATAATTGAATACATTCACTGCAGTGGCAGTATACAACATGTATTTTGTCAATTCTTTTCCGATAAAACACCTGTAAAGTGTTTACCATCATCGACAGGTAGGCAGACTTTGGCTCAACATCAGCCCTGCCCCAAAGCTGCTACAAAATTACATACTATGTCGCCCCAATTCCAAAATATCAATTTCACTCTGTTATAATGTGTCAGTGGGTTATTTTCAGCTCATCATGCTGCCCCCAAGTGGATAAAAGTAACTTGTGTATCTTTAATGCAAATAAAACATGAATGTTGGCAAATAATTTAGTTACAGTATGTGACAAGAATAAAACAAATACTTTGCTGATCCAAGAATTACAATAGAATTTTGAATATGACAATAAAAAGTGTTTTTCAAAGAATGAACTGGAGTTAATGGCCATGAGAAATATGTTGCTCTATTTCATGCGAGTGCATAATGAACCTCTGATCAAAGCTCATATTTTGGTGACACTGTTTCAGTAAATAGAAATGCCTATTTTGATTAAATGGGCCAAGGCACACTCACTGCATTCACTCCGTGTGGGTTGAATTGGGTTTTGTTTGTTTCCTTTACGTCGCTGAATAAAGCGCAAAGTCTGTGGCCAATTGTCTTTTGACTACAAGGCTTCACAGGGAAGCAAACTAACTTTGTTTTTACTTTGTTTGTCACTTGTGGATTGAGATCTCATGACAAATCACGTGATCGACGTGATCCCCATTGTAACCTCAACCACTCAGCCGAGTCTCTCAGGGCACGGTTCTCTCTAGGACACACGACTACGAGTCTAGCCGGCAATGAGCTTGGCAGCCTCAGGTTGGAGAAGAGGGCTTAAAGTAACGGGATTGGGGAGTTTACGATTGGAGGAAGGGATGGTAAAGTGGATTACAATGTAAATGATTCAATTCCTCTTTCCAAACTGTGGAGCTATCTTGTGTCAGACATCAGACATCTGCCACTTGATGCTCACTTAGCAGTGTTACACAACATGGAAGACCCACCATGTGCATGGGAATTGGTGGCATGACCCCTCGTGCTTCTTGGATTTCAGCCTTGCATCGTTCACATTTAACAGACCACACAGGACACCGCGGCAAATAAAAATCATCTACCGAACCGAAGTATCTCGATGCATGTTGCTCAGTAGAATTACATATGAATGCTTTGTTATGTATCATGTTGTGGAAGAATTCCCATCAGCTGCCGTACGCCGCTACATGTCAACTTACGCTCAGCGGTTGGCAGAGAGTATTCACTGAAGTGTTGCCCAGCTGTGGATTAGCAAACAAGGGAGATCTGCTTGGCCACGGCTGCCGCTGTGGTGAGATAGACGGTGTAATTAGCGCTTAGTGCCAGCACCCAGGGCGGATCCACTGACTGGTGGGAACCCACTGGGACAGAGAGGAAGACGCTTGCTAAAGGGCCGGAGGCTGACTGACAGAGAAGAGGATGTGAGAGGCAGGGAAAGCAGAGGGAGAAAGAGAGAGAGGACGATAATAATTTGTCGCAGCTCTGGGGCCTTTGAGTTTTCAAGAGCCATGGGCCTCCAGTGCTGCGGTGTCCCCTTCAGTACATATATGTGTCTGTTACATGGAGAAACGGAGGGGAATGTGCTTACAATAACACCCATTTTATCATGTATTATGCATGTCCACACAGCATATTCATCCCAGATAATGGTAATGCAGCAAAAGGACTGTTTACACTGAGGGTCTGCTTGGGACGTGCTGTCACTTCAGTTTAAGTGATTATGTTCAGCATGGATACTTCTTCAGAGGGCTGACTGCAAATGATTCTTATTCAACCAAAAGAATAACAGTTTTTTTTTTATTTCAGCTGTTCATGACAGCGAGTTAACATTGTCAGGGACGGGCAGTAAATGTTGACATTTTCAGGAATGAACACAAGAGGGTCCGGACATTTTACGGAGTTTGCTTTCCCATGCGAAGAACTCAGCAGGAGATTCTCGGAGTCGGACGCGTTCACAGCAACAGGGAAATCTTTGGATTGTTTCAGATGTGGGGCGGAGTAAAGGATGCAGGAGGCAGGACATGATATCGGCCCTTATCGTCAAAAAGCTCTCAAATCTTGTTCTCTCTCCAAGTTGATATCTTTGTCAGCATCTCCACGTATGACACCTCTTTTTTAACCCAAGATATTTGTATTCTTTTACATTTTATCAGTTTTGCATCCGTTACGCATTTGAAACTTCCTCAACTCGCTTGCTGTGAATCCTCTGAACATCTCCAGAGTTTTTACGAAAGGGCTGGCAGGAGAAACTCAGGAGAATGTCAACTGACTCAGACATCCGCGTTCTCACATAAAGCCCCTCTGTATAACTTTGGGAGATTATCTGGAGTTCAGTGCATGTCTGAAAGCAGTTTTAGACACATGCAATCTGCACCAACACAGGTAGACATTAAGGAAAAATAGGTTTGAAAGGGATCTAACTCTATTTTAAGCGTTCAAAATGAATTACATGGCCCTGTAGTGACATAGCAACGTTACAAGGCGTAGTGCACTTAACACCATGGGTGATTCCCTACTTTATATGTAGCTCCCCATGAGAGGGGCCGCTGACTGACATGCTAATTCGGCAGAATAAAAGGTCAGTGTGACAGAGACCCCTCTCCTGGGAACACTGGGACGACCGGTGTAGCGACTGTGTGAATTCTGTGTGCGTGTGACGTGATGTACCGTGGTGCCATTAGCTGCACTCACATGTCGTGAAAGGTGCAAGAGGTGTAGTGTTTTTATGTGTGTGTTAATGCATGTGCCCAATAACAAGGGAGCAAAAGTGTGTGTGTGTGTGATTGCAAATTGTGTGTGTGGTTGTTTAATGAGACAGAGTTATGTGTGTGTTTTTTGGTGCGTTCCTGTTGGTGCTAGGCTGCTTAAACAGCACATTGTGATTAAGCGGCAGGTCAGTCTGGTGGTATTGAGGCCATCACTCCAATCCCTGCATATCCATCACAGGCTGCGGACCTGGAATCACAATGCTGGTCCCACCCTGACAGGTTAAGGCTGGACCTCCACTGGGCGGCCGGGCCCCTGTTTTGGGCTCTATAACTTATGGCCTCTGGTGCTATTTGGCAAAAGATTCATGGCCCTCCTCCCTGCAATACTTCAATACTTAAGACTGATGAAAATCTGTGATCAATAAGCAAATAGGAGCTGAAAGGGCGGTCAGGATCAGAATTTATCGGCATGGGAGACCGGGACGAGCTGGTGGTGTGATGGGGGCTCTGGATCCTGCTGCTCCATCAATCCTGCAGCTCGACACCAGCCGGCCTGCTCCAATTTCAACTGGAAACTAGCTCGTGGAAGCTCTTTAACGGCCAATCACTGTTTATTGCATCTCACTTAGAACCTATTTAGCCAGACACCTTAGTTACTGCTACCACTATGGCTGCAAATTTAACCGTAGTTTTAGGTAAAAAAAATCTTGGTGTAAATGAAGACAGTATGAAAATACACACAGAAAAAAACATGTAGGATGCAGGAAAATGTGTTTTATCAACATGAATATGATCACAAGGTTTATACTAGTGCTAGTGAGACATATCAAGAGGTGTGTGTGGAGGGCACTGCACAGGATGCTGAATATGAAAACAGCTTAAATCTGCCTGTCTGTCTACGAGGGGGAAGATTGATGAAATAAACAAATCACAGCTGTCAGAGGACTGCAGGAGTCACGGCTACTAAATCAGAGCGGGTGAAGATTCATAACCAGGCTACAATCTAATCCTTCACTGGAAATCACACGCTCCTCTGCCACGGAACTGTGTCAGCGGTCCTGAGGGAAGGGGGACAAAAAAGTAAGAGAAAATACTAATAGGAAATATTGTGTTTATTTTTATTCTTTCTGTAAAATGGATTTAAAGTGTAAAAAAACACAAAAAGAGGGTTTTTAGAGTAATTTAAGATGTTTTGAATTTTATGACGTCTTAACTGTTCCTTCAACTAGATGGTAATTCAAAGATGGCCAATCAGAGAACACTAAACCTTCTTGTCTTTGGATGCAGATGAACCAGATATTGCTCAAAACTGAAATTCTTAAATTTGAACTCTGGAAGCTGAACTCACTTCTGCATGAGATGGATAATATATGTATACAAACTGATAATATAATGATAATATACTACATCTACCTGACAACAACTAATATGTATGATTCTGCAGCTATAAGCTAAGTTGGAGTTTCTAATTATTCGGTTCACAGAAGACAACGCATACAATGAAACATCAGCCATTCTTAACCACTCTATAGGTTTGATGTCCACAATCTCTGAGTAAAAAGAGAAGAGGGTGTGTTTTTGTTTACACAGACGTAAACTCATAATCCTCGAATCCACAGTTGTGAAATTAAAAACTGACAAAGTATACAAAAGAGGGATTTAGAAATGCAGAAATTTGGGGTTTGTGCATGATGCTGTTAAACACCGCGTTCATTAAAAAGGCCCCAAAAATGTCTACACGTGGATTGCGGTAGCAGCAGTTAGTCCTATTTGCACAGAGCGGGAAATTAATTACAGCTAAAACAAACAGTGACAGGATCAAATCCCTCAACACGTGACCGATGGCTGCAGGGGGAATTTGTGCTCTCTCTCTCTCTCCGCTCATTATGGCTGTAATTAATTAGCGTCTTCTGGAGATCGTCACAAATGCAGCTAGTGAAATGAATCCTGCTCTCTTTGTCTTTAGCTCAAGGAGAAAGTGCATCTCTCTCTCAGGTAATTCTCCTCATTTGACCTTTTGTTGCTGCACCAAGGGAGGGAAAAAAAAAAGTTCATCAGAGTGCATGGGAGTTCACTTCAGTCGCCGCGGGACAATTTCTGCATCAGCTCTCAGTAACAATTCGGCTTCTATCACATCCATCTGAGAGCTCAGGAATCTCTGTTTTAATGTGGAGAGAAAGCCTCCGAACGACATTAAGCTCTTCACATCAAAGAAAAAGAGTAAATGGTTTTCTGAGGGCTTTTCTCCGCGGAAAGGGAGAAGTGGAGGCTGATAAAGCACGGCAGCACGGCAGCACTGCATGGCAGACGCCGTGATTGAGATATCGACCTAATAATGTACAAAGGGCCCCTTGATGTACAATCTCTCTCGGTCTACCCCTATCTTTCTGTCTCTCTTTCCCCTTCCAAATCCTCGCGATTTTTTCCTCCCACTCCCTCTCTCTCCTTTTTAAGGCCTGATTTTGCACCTCCCAGGAGGCTGGAGAAACTTCTGAGAGCACACCCATTTATCCCAATGAGTGGCTTTCAAACTCAGCTCATCCCTCAGGGACCGACGGGATTCCAAGGAGGAGACCAAGGGGAAGATGGAAAGAGAGAGATAGATGGAGGAAGGGAGGATGGGGAGAGGTTATGAAAAGACCGAAAAAAGAAAGACTGATATGAGTATCAGAGGTATGAGAGAATGAGAGCAAAGGCGAGCTGAGAGCCAGGGAGAATGTGTGAGTGTGACTCAACCACCTCAGCAGGAGAGCAGAGGAAGGACGAGCAGGTGATAAATACAGCGGGATGACATCCCAGCGCCCTGGAAAGCCTTCTGACGCATTTCCTCTCATTTCTGCAGAGCTCCACACTCCATGGAAACAATAGACTGGCCAGGAGCTCCACGGTAAAGTGCAAAGTCATATCAAACCTATACAGCTTACCTATAGTGCAGCAGGAATAAATTAAGACAAAGGGGAGGTTTTTTTTATTTTTTACTAGTGTCCTCTCTCGACCTGCAGTGCAGACAATTCTTAAACCTAGTTGGTCAAGTGTGATCATTGTAAACTCAGAGAGTGGACAGGCAAAAGAATCATCTTGAAATCATGTGTGGTGTTGTAAATGATGCCTGTGAGAGTTTTAAGGGACTTTGGGGGCCTCAGGCAAAAGGGACCCGAGGGGGCCCAAACCACCAGAATGAACACGTGATACCAAACCACATCGTTCCAATCTTTTTGTATCAAAACTAGAAAGAAAATAATACATCAATACGAATAACGAAGTCCATTTTTAGTGCAAACCCCCACCACCATCCCAGGTACCTTATAAACACACATTTAGACGTTATAGTCTCTAACCAAACCTCTTAAAATGAAAATTAAAAGGTTTTTGCAGGAAGTTATTGGCCTGGGGTCTCGTTAGGGGGTGTCCGACTTTGGTGTAGTTGCAGTGTCCTGTAGGGTTGGGGACCCAGGTGAGTGACCGCTTTGTCCACCTTGTTTCAAAGCCCCTGCTAATGTCTTTTCCTCATAAGGTCTAGAGCTGCTGCAGTGTTCACAAATGCTCTTTAAGGCTAAATCATGTCTGAAACAAGCAAGTGTTGTCTAACCGGGCGTAAAGGAAAAAGTGTTTGTACCTGTTCCAAATGGTCACACTCCAACACGTAGCTTAAAGCCAGAGAACACCACACAGTCTTGGACTCTCTTTAAAGGCATTCACCGTGCACAACCAAAACCAAGACCAAGAGTGATAAGCTGTTCTGTAAAGAGAGCTCGAGACAGAATTTAAAACTCTCTGCATACGTTCTACTGCCACACATCTGGCACCTGTGTGAAGTCTGTTTATTCCATCGGCGATTGAAGAAAATTGCAAATATTGTCCCAAAAAAACCTGTCACGGGAAAAGCGGGAGCCACATGTATAAACAATGTGTGTAAACAAAACCTTGCATATGGCATTTTCCACATCATTTATAAAAGAAGAGCGTGCAGCATGGATGTGGGCACCTCATGCACACATTTCTAGAGCCAGATGTGGTTGACAGGAGAAGGTAGAAAATATATATAAGTTAAGAGATGTAATCTTATGGAAATAAAAGATAGCTAAGTGTGTTTTGCCAAATTCTCAGACTGTGCTGGAATTCAAAATAACTGAGCGTTATAAAACAATTGTTTATCATCTTTCGGACACTTAACAATGATGATTGAGATAGTTCAGCGATGATGATTTACAGACGCAGTGGGGGTGGTATAGATGACAACAGCAGTATGTAATGGCTCGTACATAAAGACAACTGCTCTGATTATGTTGGTCGTAATAGTTAATACACACAATAGGTAAAAGCTGCACTCTTTCTTTGCTGTTCCCACTGACAGCTCTAATGAGCGGTGGATCGGCCTGAAGTATCATTATGCTCATTAAGAGCATCTCTACATCCGCTGATGGCGAACTGTGGGAGTGGAAATGAGTTTTTTTCTATTTACACAAAGGCTAAAATTTATAGAACAGATGTCTGGTCTACATTTTTTTTTTTCGGTTGATTTTTGTTCCAGGTTTGTTGGGTTTGAGATATTTAATGCTTCCCCTCTTTGACAGGCCCTTCATTTAAAGCTATTGAAGACTTTCCACCAGGAGCAGCTTGTGTCCTCAGAACCACGCAGGATGGGTACATAGCTTTAAGGCTTTATCCAAAAGGACAATCGACTGGGGTTTGATTCCTTTATTAAATCCACTTCAAGGTTCCAGTAGAGTATGATCTGTATTATTGTGCATAGCTGTTGAGCCTGCCTTTAGGCTAAATGCATTGTTACACTTCTATCATCAAATACTGAAAATGCTCTCTGTCTCTCTCATGCATATAAGCGAGCGCTTTGAGTGGTCATCAAGAAAGGGCTTTGTAAATACAGACCATTTACCATTTATATACATGCATGTTCATGGAGGCATTGGATTTCTAACATGGCAATCAAGTCTGACTTAATTAGTGATTGGTTATTCTTCTTGTCTACTAGAGACAGGCCCAGCTAATGAGCTTCCCACCCTCACACCAGGAGCCATTCGGGGAAGGATCATAGCTCACACATACACACACACACACACACACACACACACACACACACACACACACACACACACACACACACACACACACACACACGCACATGCACGCAGCACACACACACACACAAACACACAGGCAGATGTGCCGAATAGACAACAAGATGAGTGAGAAGAGAGGTGGCAATTAGAGTGTTGCAGACTACCTTGAAACAGCAGAATCGATGTTAGTATTAAGTCGACAAAGTGAAGCTTCACTTGGTCGTGGTGGTCTCACAGGAAATGTGGTTAATGAAGCACAGGTCAGAACTGGTTAAAATGTGCCTCTCGTGGAAAAACCAGGAGAAATAAATTCCCGGCAACTTCATATGAAGATCGTCCAATGGATCAAGTTCCTGAGAGTAATTGAACTATCCAGTAAATTTTCATATAATGAAAGACATGTCTATTAAATTATTTTATTAAGTAATTGCTTTTTCAATGTGATATGTAACAAATTACATATCTTTACAAAGCCTTGCTAGAGGATGGAGCATAAGTAAAAAAAAGAACCCATTAGGGGCAATTCCAGATTGCAATTTTTTTTTTTGACATTCTATCAATTTCCCAAGAAATAATTTACGGATCTTGATGAAAAAATAGAATCTGGCCTATTTCTGGGACTGATGTCTATGAGTGTGTGCAATGTGGTGCAGCTTGGTTGACTATAAGGGGACCGTTGGGCCTTGTGGGAGGAATGGGCTCCACTCAGTGCCATTAAAGATGTGCTTCCATTTATAGGATAATCAATCGATCAACAGGTCTTTACAGTTTAATAAATTTAGATTCGAAAAACAGACGCTCGGAAAAAACAACCCCATGTGAAAACAGCAAAGACAATAAAGGAGGTGTGATCGAGGAGACACCCAGAGACAGCCAATCCCAATGGACCAGAGGATACTTGATAATCCAAGCTGCAGTTGACCTGACAAAACCCTTATAAAGAGAGAACAGTGTAGTTCAATCACTATATCCCAGTATAAGCTGCTTCAGTATGATGGTATTTCTAGTTCACCCTTTTAAGAACCCAGAAAACTTGCCACAGTGGAGAGTTAAACCAAACACAAACAAACCGAGGGGGTCACACGCAGAGCCCAAGTTTCAACACGTCAACAAAAAGCCGAATCTGGAAGTGACACAGTTTTGAGGGTGATTAATTATACATTTGTTTTGATGGGATGATAACACTTCTCCTGGTAGGGTTGTTTCAGTATATGTGGATGCTGGGGGTTTGTTGACTGTGTCCTGCCCTGGAAAGCACAGGTCAGGTCAGTGTCTATCCATGTGGGATGACAGGTTACCCTGCTGATGTCGGCCTTTTTTAGAGGTTAGAGCACGACAGGACCGGAGAGGTTCTCTGCATCCGCCCGATGACATGAAATATCTACCGTGACACCCCGTCGAGAGAGGGGGGGGAGGAGGGATTCCATAAAAAAATCTGCTGACACCTGCAGATGTCGTCTCCTATTGCACAGCAGCCATCAGCAAAGTCATTTTCATGGGATAGTCGTCCAGTGTCACCTGTTCTCTCTGCTCTCTGCTTGGTTCTTCACTTTCCTTTTCCCTCCTCTTATTAATCGGATAAAAGGTGTAACACTCTCTCAAGTCCAAAATAGACAGACAGATATTCTTCACTGTCCACAAAGGGAAACTAATTTGCCTTAGGTACGTACCATACAGACAGTGAAAAAATAAATAAATCACATAAATAATACAACACAAAACCAATACAATACAAATACCTATTCTAAAGACACCTACGTGTGTTTGTGTTTGGATGTGTCTGAATTCATTTACAAATATCTAAAAATGAAGGATTTTTCATAGCTTAGCTTGTCATGCTTTGCTTTTTCATTCCCTTTATAGTCTAAATAATTCAACAATTCCTTTGCGCTTTTGTTTTGATAAGGAAATATTCAGATCTCATCCTGTGTACTCAGTGTGTTGCCCGACACTGGGCGGACGTGACTCACAACAACTAGTGTTTATGCATCAAATCAAATGGTTTACAGCACAGAAACGAGAGAATCATGCAGTTTTCTAGCATGGAACAGGAACATGATGAGCCTCTGAATTACTTATCATACGTTAGCACCGGCTAATGTCTAACGTCGGTAGAAAAACCTGATAAATATGTGTAGTAACCACCTGAACAAGTCACTTGGACAAAAGCATCTGCTAATGTAGCTCAAGGCCTGAAACGTGTACTCCCTGTATTGTAAAATACAAATATGCAGTGATTCATTATAATAAACAGTGCGTAATACAGAATATTTTTATTTTATCTGATGAGCTATTGAACGTCTCATTCTGAATGTAACCAGCAAGTGCAGCAACATGTTCTGTAGATTTCTCAGCCTCTAGCTCTTGTTTCTTGGTCTTTATTTGTGAACATCAACAAGCTGTAGTATTCAAATTTCCCTCAAGGCCACGAAATGTCAACATGATTCATACGTATACGAGTAAAAGGACGTGAATCAATAAATTAAATGACATTCATGACCTTTCAAACTAATGAGCACTGCTTCAAGAACATCTTATTAGCTTCAATAATCCGTATGGTCTCCAGTATTTTAAAATGATGAGGAAAACAAAAAATCAGGCATGTTTAGGGGACTGATATTTATGAGTTGCAAATTGGTGCAGATCCAAATAAAAATCCGGATCTAATGAATTTAAATGTGGTTTTATAAGGGGACTGTTGGGCCTTTCTAGTTATAAATACCTATAAATAACATGAAAACACAAATACAACCATATATATATAACTTAAAGATTTCTTACTTGAAACATAAAAGTAAACCTTTTCTTCATTGTTTATTGTGTCAAATACACATTTTCATATTGACACATTAAAGTCTCATATTGTAGAATTATCTACCAACCAATATATCGGTCCTTCTCTAGAAGAAACAAATGTATATGTATGTAGAATGTATATATGTGTTGGTCTGTATTTGTACATTATACAACTGAAAGCACATAAACCTCATGTGTATATTTGTGCTTGTACGTGTGAGTGTTCGTGTGTTGAGAGTCACATGATTAAATGCCATTAAATGTTTGAGGTTTCAAAAGTAGCACCGCAATCATTCATTAATTAAACCTCCAGGGCTCCACAAAACCAGTACAGCAGAGGCCATTAAGATGCTCAAAATGGTGTGCACGTGATGGCTGCAGGGACAAGCTGAGACGTTAGTACAGCCTCTTCATAGGGCTCATTTGTGTCCTTTCCACACTCTACTGTCTTTTAACATGCAGCTGACTTTGTTCCAGAGGTCCACACAAAGATGAGTCTCTGTTAAATACAGATGTCCAGTAGCAGGTCAGTGCTACTCCAACTTCTTTACCTCGCTCCACCAGCCAAGATAATTCATGTGGCTTAATAAATGCGATGATTAAAGAGTCGCCACTGGTTAGAAAAAGCTCTGACATGTCGGTGTTACTCAACTGGACCTCTTGTTTTGATGCGTCTGCCCGGCATCAGTAGGGCGGGGGGGTACAAGGTCAGACGGGGTGACAAACACTCGTTGACAGACAGCTTAATGCCTGCAGATGCCACTTCACTTGCCCCAGACACCGTGTGCTATTCCCCCGGCCGCTGATCTTTTCTGCCACACTTATTTTCTGCTTTTTCTGACCATACAAGTCGAGGCTTGGCTCCACGTTTTTTAACCCTCATTCATAGCCTGGAGAATCCATCATCCAGCCGTCTGACAGTCTATTGTAATAAATTCTATCGTGCCCGTCATAAACTATCCCCCAACTAAGCTTTTTATGAAGTGGGGTTTGCATATCACAGCACTTCCTCTCTGTCCTTCTGTTAAACGCTCAGCTCCCCGACTTTAATCGAACCGTGTCAAAATCACGAGGATTATGAGATTTGCATTGTGTGCAGATGAAGCCGAGTGGGGGGGCTAGTTTTCCGATGTGCAAAAGTGATCGCTTTGTTCAAAACAAAAACACATGCGTGCACGTGCACACTCCAGATAAGCTGCTTTCAGACACGCACTGAACTCTGGATATTCTCCTGAATCTGTCCCGAGGGGCCGGATGCCACAACGCAACTGCCCGAGCCATTTGGAAAACTCTCCTGCCAGCCCCCAAGTAAAAACTCCAGAGAATGTCCGAGTGAACCCATGTGTGAACACAGCAGGAAGATGTCGGGAGAGGAAATGTCGAGCGGGTGGGTGTGTGTATGACTTTTGAAACACGTGACAGATGAAAAAAAAAAAAGATGTAATTTTGGAAATACAAGATGAGGGCCGACGCCGTCAATGTGCTGTAAAGAAAAACACACAATTTCTGCAGCAGAATCCATACGTGAGGCCTCCTGCATGCTCCACCCAGACGCCCCTGTTCCTGTTGTTGTGAACTATTTGTCTGGGACAATCTCCTGCTGCATTCTTCACATGTGAAAGGCAAACAACGGAAAATATCCAGACCCAAATGTCCGCACGTTTTCCAGAGTTAATGTGTGAAAACGGCTATAAACACACGTGCGGCTGTGCAGAATGAGGTATTTTAAACACAAGGCGAGGCCCACACTGGGATTTGAGAGGGGACGATCCCAGCAGCAGCAGCAGCAGCAGCAGCAGCAGCAGGCCTTCGGCTTTGTCCACCTCAGCTCTCTCAGCACACATCATTAATAACCTCGCAGAAGAGGAGAGAGGGGAACAACTGCTTTTGATTTATGGCAGCGTCGCTGTATTTAAAAAGCGGATCCAGAGTTTCACAGCACAGGGTCAGAACAGCGGTGAGTAAACCAGAGTAAACCGCCGGTCCCTGGTGTGCAGGGGTCAAGGTTTGCTTTCAGATGGGTCATCTTGTTCTGGATCAGGGGATGGAGAGGGACTGAAAACACACACAGAGAGAGAGAGAGAGACAGGGAGCAGGGGAAAGAGGGTGTGTGGTTTCCAGACTCACATAACATCCCGCTGTTTCTCATTCAGCTCCTGGAAGGGATTTGTCCCTCCAGCGACTCTCTGTGCCTCTGTCTGTGCTATTTCAAGAGCAGCATGCCTACGGCTGGATCAATACATGCCCGCAGCAAACAATGAGAACTGAGCATATACCCTTTCCTGCTGCAGTGCAGAGGGGGGGCGGGATGAAAGGTGTGCAGACTCCACAATGTTCTGGGACGTGCTGTTTGAAACTGCTCTCCCATGCAGAGAGGGTTCCAGGTTTGGGCAGATGGAGAGGGCTGAGTCAGGTATAGATGCTTTACTGTTAAACAGAGCCAGAGTCGTGTTTGTTCTCTCCGTCCCTGCAACCTCTGTTCAGTCTCAGTGAGTGAAGGTGACAGGTAAGTGACACTGAAAGATTCTCAAACTTAGGGAGAGAGGATTGAAAAAAATATATAAAAGTGCAACAAGTTTCCTGAAGAAGAAATAAAGATGATGGAGAGCTTTCTTTCTTTTTTCTTTCTTTTTTGACAGAGTGAGCAGGGAGGGCGTGTTTTTAAAAACCAGCCTCAGTTCACCGCCGGTATCGATATGCACACGGAGGCGAGAATAGAAAATGTCCGACAAGCACCCCCCCAAGAACCTATAGCGGGGGCCTGGCAGCTCCAGTCCCCAGAGGCCTCCGAGGCTTAGAGTCAGAAATGAGGGACGGAGAGGGCGAAAGACGGAGAGATGGGAGCACAGAGGCAAAGACAGTGACTGAAGGGTATGAGCAGAGGGAGTAAAGAAAAAAAATAAAAAGAGGATAAATGTACGAGCATCAGCACAAGTACAAAGTTAAGAATTTTTGTTGCAGCAGCAATTAAATAAGCAGAAATCTCTTTAGGCATGGGGTAGCAGCAGAAGATAAGTGGAGACGGTGTCAAGCCTTTTCTGCTGGATTTAAAAAACCCAAGAAACAGAAAGGATCAGATTGCATTCTCCCATCAAACCTTATCATTAATTCACACGTCGAAGTGAAGTTTTGGCCTGTGTTTAATCAAAATGCCCCGGCTGTGGCTCGGGGAGCCTGTTTTTCAAATCTGCAGCAGTTTTATGTTTTTCCATCATATCCTAGGGAGGAGGAGGAGGAGGAGGAGGAGAAGCTGGTGTTTAATTAGATTATTTTTGGTGCTCTCCTGGCTCCTTTGGGGGAAACACCTGTGAGCTACATCGCAGTTAATAATGCAGCTAAAGAGATATACACATATAATGAGTTTAACAATTATCAAGCACATAATTAGGCTGGAATTAACAACCCGCTTTGGCTATTAAGCTACAGGCACTGGATGTAGCCAGCACAGAATAGAACAGGGTGGTACTGATCTTAGATTTACATAGTTTCATGCTAATGTGTTTATACGTTTCAATAACAGCTGGACTGTATTTTTTCATTATTATTTAATGTTAATTCATTTTATTCTAAATTGTAATGAGTTCATGGGCTCACCCTGGCCCATTTACATTGATGTTTTTAAAGGTCAGAGCTAATTACTGTATGCAGCCTCCTATAATTTAACAAGTGAACAACAAGCAAAGTTAATTAAATTGGAAGATGTCAAATATACAGTATATATATGTCATTAGAGCATTTTATATCAAATACATTTTTTCTTTGTTGTATACCTCCATTAAGGACGGTGTGTTTTCACTGCTGCTTGTCTGTAGCAGCATTATAAGGAAACTACAGAACCGATTTTCCTGAAACTTGGTGGAATGGTGGGGGATGGGCCAAAGAAGAACCCATTAACCTTTGGAGAAGATTTTATTAAGGGGGCAGATTCAGGAAATTGTTTTCACTTCCTTTGAATTTCTCAAAAAATAATGCAGTCTTAGTCTTTATGAAAAACATCAGGCATGTATACTGTATACCTAGAAACATGTGACATTTGGTGCCAACTTTTTCAATCAAATTAAATATTTGTAGGGGGGGGGGTGATCTTTATTCAATTACCGTAGAGCAAAAAATATTCTATCTTTATCAGAGAATGGATATTTTGCCTGCATTTAATGTGTGTGTACATGGTAAATGTATCTGAATCAATACATGCAATATGGTGATAAAGTGGGAGGTATACCTTGGGGGAGGTATGCGCTCTCATGTTGGGGTCAGGGTCGTGCACATCATTAATTCAACCAATCAAATGTGATTTGGGGAATCTAACCCATCTTATCAGATACAACTGTTTGCTGCTGGTTTACAGAGAAAACGTGTGTTTGATCTCAATCTGGAAAAAGAATTAACAAAATAGCTTTTTTTAAATTAATTTGACTCTCATTGTTCTCTTCCTGATCTTTCAATGTGATGAGAAAAGTGTGGCTGGAGTTGATTAGTGTGATATCCCATTAAAAATGAAGAAATTCCCTCTGAAATATGTCAGACACAGACGGCAAAGATGCTCTAGCTTGTGTTTCACTGTGACTTTAAATAGGTGCCGCGTGTTGTGCTCCATTATGTAACAAAATCCTCACAGAGGAACTCGTGTCCTCGGCCTTGTGACCTTGACATGGCCTTTTAACAGGAAATTACAGAGAGCGCAGCTTATAACCGAACCGAGGTGAACAACTTTGTATGTAATCCTCATGACAGGAAAAAGAGCCTGTGAGGATTTGCAGCGGAACAATGACAACCTTTTACCAGGCCACCTCAAAGGTCAGGCTGCCAAATGCATTCCCGGTTCAAGGAATAGCACCGTTGCCAGAATACACAATTCTCAAATTCCCCCGGTGCAAACAGAATTATAGACACTATGTCAGCGCTTTTGTCTCGTCATATATTACAAGGTTAGTCGAAATGTCAGCTGCTCTCGCTGCCGTGGCATTCAGTTTTATGGCTTTACGTTGTAGTCTCTTCCCCCTGATTTAGACTTTACTCAGGATTATATGCACTCAGGAGCAGAGGGACAGCATCACAGATCAGTGCCACACCTGATAAACCCCAAAAATAAGCCATAATTTTAAAAGATTTTTAAAATAGATAATATACAACTTTCGGGAAACTGAAATATTATAAATTTGAATAACACTTGCTGATAGACTAAGAGATTCTGCTGTGACATCTCCTCTCCCTCTAGATACGTGTCACCTTTAAGTCATTGAAACATCTATGGTTTTCCAAATTGACCTTTAGCCGAGATTTCTTGACAGATTTCAGGTTTTGTTTCTAAGCGAGTTCACGTCGTCTCGAAAAAAAAACACAATCATTGCATAATTGGTGGTTGATGTACGAGGGTGTACAGCGTGGCAGGCTTTAAGCACCATTAACCCTCTCTATAGATCCACAGCTCACTTTATGGGTCTTGTTGGCAGAATGTTTTCTAGGAGGGCGATTTTTCAAGGGCCCTATCAATATCCAATGGCAGTGTAAGCTCTGAGGGCAGAGCAGTGAGTGATGAAGGCAGCGCTGTCATCATGCAGGGAAGGCTAATGAGAAAACAGTTCCAGCGCCTGCTCCTGCATTGCACATATGATTACAGAGGTGGGGAAAAAGATGTTGTGTTAAATGATAGCTGATGACAAGGAAACAAATTCTCCGGCTCTGAGATACAGTATCAGTGCCATAAATGCTGCAATCTGCAGCCCTGTACATTTTCATGGAGCTGTAAAAGACAAGATTGAGTTACAGTGCTCTGCCTGTTTCCCTGACGTGGACTACAGCGTGTGGGTGGATGGGATGGGGGGGTGGGTGGAGGAAGACGAGTGTGTATGGGGTTGAAGGAGTCAAGGTTCCCCAGAGGGGGGGCTTGATGGTAATGTGGAAACAGACGTAATTAATCTCCAGATCAGCGAGGGGGTGCTGGGCAGCCGAGTGTCTGTGTCGTGCCTCTCTGTGCTGGGGTGTTTTCGTGATGGCCCCCACATCCTCCTCACACTGGGCCCCTGGGGCCATCCTTCATTCTTATTTATGAGCTTCCACACGACCACTCAGCTCTGCTGTACCACCTCTGCATCGATTCCTCAAGGTCGACCAGGAACTAAGCTGCTGCCGGTGAGCTGTATGCACGAACAGCCATAAGAGGAGAGCTTTGTGTGTGTGTGTGTGTGTGTGTGTGTGTGTGTGTGTGTGTGTGTGTGTGTGTGTGTGTGTGTGTGTGTGTGAAGACAGTGGCTTCTGACAGTATTTACGTATAACTTTGAGCAGCCGTGCAGTAAAACCTCAGGGTGCCACACCCAGTCCTGCTGCAGAACCACATCAAGGTTTTCTCTCAGAAAACAGAGACACACCCTACAAATCATGACACACATGAGTCTTAAAGGGCCTCACACATGATTCTTAGGGCCTCTTGGAGAGGGACCACTGTTTGAAAACCTCTTACAGGCGTGTGCTACTGCTCTGTGTGACCTTTGACCTTCGACAGAGTGATTGTAATCAGTTCATTCTTGAGTTCGACTGAACATTTGTACCAAATTTGAATAAATTCCCACAAGGTGTCCTCGAGATATCATGTTCACAACAATGGAATTGACGAACGAACAGAAGCATGGATGGACGGATGAACAACCCAAACATATCTGCTGTAGGAGCAAAAATAGATGAATAAAGCACAATATTCGGTATACAGACATACGTGAAACAGAGGATGGGGAAAAAGTTATCGTTAACATTATGTATCCTAGTGACCTTCGCCCCTTCCAGCTCCAGCCTACCTACTTCTTACAACTCTATTTCGTCTGAGCTACTGGAGCCTTGAGCCTGTTGTATTCTTCTATGACTCAAATGACTTATCTTCCAAAAGTCCATGCATCCACACATGCCTGCCCCGTACGCTGCGACTTGGGCATCAAAGTTTACAGTCGAGCTGTGAGCCAAAGTCTGCAGCGTCATCCCTTCTCTGATAGAACTTTGTGGCCCTTGTGCATAACTGAGCCGCTCAAGGTCAAAGGTTAGCAGCGAGGGCACTGGGATTCAAGTTCGGGGGGGGGAGGCTGTCATCGCTGTAGCCAGGCTGCGAGATTCATGCTCTGGGGAACGGACTTCCTGCTCCGCCCCCTCGGGGGTGCACAGGCACTTGGTGGGTGAGTGACGCAGAGCTTAAAAAACCCCTGCAGACGGAGGCACTACATTTCACAATCTTACTCATGTTGCTCCGGAGCGTCTCCTGTGACCGTCAATCTGTGAGTCACACCTGGCTTCCGGTTTCCTGCAAACAGCGTTTCCATCCTTTGACTTTCATGAAGAGAGTTGATCGTCTGATTGCTCTCACGGGACCTTTTATTGAAATGGGGAAAGCGATCACCGCCATAACCGTGTCTCACAGTAAAAGTAGTTTACGGTTGTGGTCGGTGAAATGAAGACAATGTCCAAATGTGTTTGTTCAGACACGTGAAGCACAGGCTGCAAATATCCCAGAATTACCACACAACGTAAAAATATAACGACTCGGCGCCTTTAAGTTTATCATTTACGTAATCTTTTATAACATGTGGGGTACAGTTTTATTTCCTATACATGCTGTGGCCATGCATTTCCAGTGTTTTCATTATGTTATCCACCCTTTTGATTTATGACACATCTAAACTGGTATTGATAGTTCAATAGAAATCTGTACATGTGGTCATTACTCTTCGGACTTATATGAACATGCCTTCCTGGAACTGAATTATACTGAATGTTGTACTGAAACCGTACAGTTTCTAATATGCAGCCTTTGCCTGCTGGTTTGAGCTGCTGCAGCAGAAAGCTGTCTGTTAATGGGACGTATCTCTTCTTGCAATATGTCCCCAGGTGTGTGTTTATACTCTAATGTTGAAAGAAAAAAAATCATTTAGTCACACTAACTGATATGCATGAAAAAAAAAAAGAACACCTGCACAGTAAGACACAGTGGGAGGCTCTTTATTTCCTCGCATACGTTTGTTTTCTTTAATAATTCATATTCTCCTGTGCATTTGTCCTCCGATGTACAAATATGACATGTCGTAAAGGGTTTTCAAATATGTTTGCGCTCCTCTGATATGGTTGTCATGGTGAGCTGGCTAATTTAAGTCATTCCGCAAATTTACATTATTGTCCTGCTTCACAATATTACGAGGAAGATGAAAAATGCATGACCACAACATGGCCCACAGTGCCAATGGGCCATGAAGATGCCCCACCATCACTTGTAAAACTCACTGGCATGCTAATGATGTGGCCATTGCTTTGATTCCAGTCGCGTCGGGGAAACTATCTCGCAGGCAACACGAAGCATGAATACCATCAGTGTGCGATTCAGGAGACGCAAGCACGAGGGACGATTCGTGGAGAACGAGCCGGGCAAATGAGAAGCTATTACAAGTTCAATTTCCCAATGTAAAAAAAAACAACCATAATGTATTAGCTGAATGGGATTCACAATTTTGGTCTCGTGTTGTTAACTGAACATCTGAAGACCAACAAATGTTAGTTTGACAATAACAGAGAAGGAAGGATGGATGTATATATTAGACAGGTGAAGTTAAAGTTATAATATGTAAGAAATCATTAAAATAGTCTAAAAAATATCATGATTTGCGCCTGAGTCCCGTCGGGTGGATTCTCATCAGCAATGGTGGTGAAGGCAAAAACTCCCATGATCCCACGCTGCTTCACGACATCATGAAATTAGGTCTTTTGTTATTGTCTTGATTGAGAGACCCCTTGTGGCCAAAGTTACTGGTAAGTCAAAGTTTAATGGCAATGCACAAAATTGGACGATTGTAGAGCACGTGACTTTCTAAATGTGAAGGTGCAAGGACTGACACATACAATCCTGAAGGCAACACAAAGTCATTATAAAAAAATAGGGCACAAAGACAAACAAATACCATTTTGATATAAAACATTTGTGTTGTTAATTTTGAATTCATTTGATTATTTTATATTCATTCATTTATTTAATGAGGGTTCAAGTGGAACCTGATAGATGGTGTCATCTCCCTGATGCGCCTCCAGCAGAGTCCAGTGCTCTTTGTCTAGAGCTGACAAATGAAGACCTTCCGGGGACACAGCTCCATCCTGTCCATTCATATATATAGATATAATACTGTCCATGCATGCATGTATTCAGTTACGCCGATATATCTCCCCTCAGCACTATCTGACCAGATCACAGTATAGTGGCGAGCAAAATTGGCTTATGGAACCAACATGGCCGGCACAGTGTTTAGTGAAAGGGCAGAGTGTAGCGAGAAAAGAGCTTTGTGTGGGAAATTGAAGAATGCTGAGAATAAATGTTTGCTCTATAGGATGTGCTGGCCACAGTGTGCTGTGTTGGTGAATAAATGATGAAGAGGAAGAAGGCCCTGTCCTGCTGAGCTTGTCAGCTTTGCATAGCTTTGTTTGTGTGTGTGTGTGTGTGTGTGTGTGTGTGTGTGTGTGTGTGTGTGTGTGTGTGTGTGTGTGTGTGTGTGTGTGTGCACGAGTGTGAGTGCAAGCAGAACTGACAAGATAACTGGTCCACTTGGGTTTGTTTTCAGGCATGTTTTTAAGTGAACATTTCATTGTGATTGAAATCATTTTTTGCAAAAGGTCAAAGATTTGTTCATCGAGCAGATTCTCTCCTCATTTCACAAGAAACATCCTTTTGCATTTCCTGTCTCTGAAGTAGAGTTTTAAAAAAGTCGGGTTGTTGCACAGAGTACACAGGCAATGAACTGACTTCTGCAAGTGTTATCAATATGAAGTTTGTTATATTTTGAAAGTGAAAAACCAAAAAACTGAGTGAGGGCATGCTGATATTTAGATGGTAAGAAATATGTTATCCATCTTGGTTTAATGTGGCAGCGCTAACATTTGCTCCTAGAATTACAAAAAATACAACTGAAATCCCTCTGGTTTTGCAGGCAAACAAAAATATTGGGCAAATTACAACTTAATAATTCATCTGGAGGGCGACACTGATTGCTCAGCCAAAATTCATGGAAATTTAATGAGGCCTCACAAAGTCTGAGGCCACTTTCCCAGACTTTTGGACCTCAGCGTGTCGTTCAAATCCCAAACATAAGAAACCAATGGTGGCGCTAGAGGAAAACCTCCAAGTTTCTAAGGGTTCCTCCTCTGGGGACCATGACAAAAGTTAACAGCAATCCATCCAGCAGCTGTAAAAGATGACCTGGTCTGGACTAAAGTGGTGAACTTTGATCATCCTTCATGGAGCCACTGAGCTGGTCTAAGTGTACAAACCACCAAATCTTCAGATATTATTATCTATCCATCTACGAATTCCAGAAATCCGTCTGTCTGTATGTGGAAGGTATACCTGGAGAACCGTCCATCTTATCGGCTTCACACTTAGCATGTGTGTTGTTAAGGGCCCAAGGATGAGCAAGGTTGAATTGTGTGATTTGGAAATGCTATATTAATACACTTTTAATAAACAGGTGACCAGTGCTCTGGCAGCAGCGGCTGGGACTCATTAATGTAAATGATTCATGTGAACAGCTCTATGTGCAGCAGCGGTGGAGCAGCTTCAGGGTTCTGCTAACCGAGTCCCTCGACGGGTCTTTACTTACTGCGGCTTACTTTTACATTTTCAGAAAGAAAGCGACAACCAGCATCCCCACAGGACGAGCAAACAGCCCATTCCAAACATGCAGGATTAGAACAGGCACTGCACCAGCTATCAAAAAACCCCCACAGAAACCAACACCTCCTTGCTGCAAGCAGCCGATATCCCAGTCATCTTCTCCGCAGGGATACTGGCATCTTAGCATGAAGTAATGAGATCCAAACAGACTAACCAGTTATCCATTCTATTATCATTCCATTTTTAATCAAAATTCTTCTTTGCATGAAGCCTGACGAAATATTGTCCACATCCAAAATGTACACTATGGCTGCAAAGAAATCTATTGTTCCAGAGAGAAATTCTCAGTAAGTAATAGTTATTCCCTCTAGGATTTAATGATTGAAAGCGGCTTTAGGCCCCTTCGCGCTGTGTGCACACGCAAGTATTAGCATGTCTACATGTTAGAGTGTTTGTTGGGAATCTAGCAGCAGTAATGCAGCATGGAAACAGAAGAACTTTTCGAATACCAGCAGACAGTCCCAGCAGACACATCGCGGTGTGTCACCAATCCATCAGGGACTTAGTCTGCTGCTCCCTCTGCAGCACATAAAGCAAAGATGCCAGGAAGTCAAGGACAACATCTCCGTAGTCTACAGGATGACGCTGGTGCCATTTTTTCTTTGGCGCCACTGATATGATGTCACAGATGTAAAGCTGACATGCACCAACCCAAAGAAGTTCTGAAAATCCTTGTGAAGGAAAACAGACAGATCTTCAAGGACATTCGTGCGGAGATCTTCGCCACGTGCAAGAGTGCATGTTAATGTTTAAAGGCGTCTAAGACAGGAGGCCCTGGCACCTACAAGGACACCAGCATACACTCTAAACTTGTGGTGTGAATGTGCGTGTGTTTGCATACGTGCAGTATTATGATGAGCCATGGAGGTGTCACCTGCCCCTGCATGTGGCAGCATTCCTCTGTGGTGTTGACAGGGAGAGGGGGGCTGTGGGATAGGAGCGGCGACAGCGGTCTTTGAGACTGCAGCAGGTGCTGTCAGCCCATTGTGTTCCCTTCGTCTCTGCCTTCATCTTCCTCTCTTTCTGGCTCCCTACAGCCTCTTTCTTTTATTCCAGCCCCTGCTGTGCACACCTCACTGGCTTCTCTAGAAATGTCTATTCTCTCCGTCAGCATGCATCGCTACTTCACATGTGTGAATACAGGTGAAAGGAGATTCACGGTATTTGTAGATCAATAATATATATTTTCGTCCTTCAAAGTCTTAAGATTTTAAGAAGAAAAATGTGAAATCACTGGATTTACATGAGAAAAATTAAATCCAGGGCCCGACCAATATGGATTTTTGGGAGACAATGTCGATACCGATTGTAGGGAGTAAAAAATTACTGATACAGATACATCTGTAAAATATAAACAGAAATCTCTTTTCTGTATTGTTTATTCTGTAAAATAAAAGTTTTCATCTAAGCAAACATAAATGCAGATATCGATATGTCTGTGGCTCATCTCTATTATTGTCCAAAAAATAAATGGGTCTGGCTCCACTCAAAATATCAGCAACAAACTTTAATCAAAAAAAGGTCAGACGAGCAAAGTTGAAACACACTGCGCCTGAAGTCATGGCGATTATTAAGCAGCCGCTGTATGATGTTATTTAAGACTGGCTAGACAGCTGGAAGATTTATGGGATCATGACTTCCAATCAGGCCCAGGCATTTTCCATAATGGCAGAGCAGATGGAATGTCAGCCTGACCACATGTAACATGTCTAATATCATCAGATAAATCAACAAACATACCTAAGCCTGATTAATCTGCAGTGTCACGCGTTTCAGTAAATAAAACATACAGGGTGCAAAATCTGTTCGACACACTGCTTAATGTAGATATATGGCAAATACACAACGCAAACATGCAGGGTGTGATTGGTGGTGAAACAACTGTACAGGGACTGATAGCAAACAAGATATTAAGCTGACAGCTGTCAGTCAGTGTTTTATGCCCCACAAAGGATTAGTCCGTGCTTTAACAAACACCTAATTACCAAACTGCTTTTCATTCAGATTCTATGAATATTTATTGGAACACAGTAATGAAATTGTGTAGACGTAAAATTAGCAGCGCGGGGCTAAACAGCAGAGCCGGGCGAAACTGCTATTATTAAACCACGCAGGCCGCTGCAGCACGAGGCCCTTTTTAATGCAAGAGTAATTAAAAAATAGGACGGAAATTATCGACAGCAACAACAATGCCATAACGCTCACTCACGGCTGAGGGATTTAAAACATAATGCAGTTCTTATCATAAATTTGTCTAGTAATTAGACGCCTGAGCTGCAGAGTAAACACCAATAAAGACTGAAACAACAAACTTTATGGGAAACACAATTTATATGCAAAAGCCCTTGGCTGCTCGGAGAGAAGCCATTAGTTAGCCAACCGTGCTAACTAGTCAAGGTATATTCTTCCATTGAAAACAATGGAGCTGAAGCTGGACAATGCTCTCAGTAAGAGCCACCAATTAGCCTCTTTTTCTTGTGAAACCCGGGGAAAGAAAAGACATCAAAAGGGCTTGTTCCCTGATTTTCAGCTGCGTGTTCACATGCATTGTACTGGACAGGTATTGATCCTCTGAGAAATGAAGAGGAGGGGAATCAATAGCTTTTACATGAATGCACAACAAGCAGTTTTTAGTGTATGTGTGTGTGTGCAGGGTGAGGGCCGAAAGGGTAAAGAGCACAATCGCTACTGTAAATTCACAAAGTCAGACACACACTTTAAGGGTATATGGACGACAACAAGCCGGGATATATAAAGGAGTGCATGAGTTGATAAAACACTGTCCCAGACATTTACATATAACCAAATTTGTTGTTAGGGCCAGAACCTGTAACCTGCTCCTGCCGTCATTACCTCCATGACGGTGAGAAAGTTGGGGCGAGCTGGCCACATTCCACAGGAGCGATATAATAGGTGTATGGATTATAGCCAAGGATTTCCTTCCTCTGGAGGATCAGGGCTGACAGTGGCTAAGGTTCCTCGTGATACGCACATTAAAACCATCAGAATGCATCTCTCACTTTCTGTATAACACCCCCCACTCTCCCCTCAGAGAGACATGCAGAACATTCATAGTCCTGTTACAGATTAGGTCTAAATGACCTGTCATTACATTGGACCAATGGTTAATCAGAGCAGACGGAGACACAGACAGACAGGATGACGCCGGTTAGATCTAAATCTACAAGCCAATGTGCCGCCATGGCAGAGCGAACAGATCACCCACACCGCCCACGGAACCATCCATCAGCCACGAGTCCTGACCGCCATTAATCTTCGTTGCAGATCTTAAATCTCGCTCGTGCACTGAATCTGGCACGATATCCAGACAAGGGTTAGGATCACAGTGCTACCTCGAGGATTGTTTCCTTGCACTGTTTTCCTTTATAGATTAAAAGCTGTTTTTAATATGTAGCTTCTGAAAAATTCTAATATAATTTGGGCTAATCTGCTTCATTGAGACTACGTTTCCAGGATGTGATATTTTCAGACTAAAGCAGCAGTTTGTGGCAAAATCATTTCCATTTCAGTCAAATTGCTGTGATTAGTGGATTTGTTCCAACATTTGTATGAGGAGCCAAAAATGGAGGCAATTCATTAGCTGCGCGTCTTTGTGCTATTTATTTAACACTCCTCTGCCCAATGCTCCACAAACAAGATAAATGATTTTCAGTAGGACAGGAGTTGATGGTCCGATTACGTTTTTTAGTGACTGAGAGATTTTCTATCATATAGATGATTTTAGTTTCTTACCAACTCACAAAGTATGTCCTCAAAAAGTTCTGCCCTTGTTGAAATTTCTTCTTTGTGTCCTATGATTGTTTCACTTGAACTATCACACTGTCCCACAATGGTTTTCGGTGGTACTGCTCCGTTTCGTCCGTATCCGTAAGCTTTCAGAAGATTTGAACAAATACGGAGAGAATGAATGAAGAGTAGGAACAGAAGTCTTCATCCATTTCTCTATACGTATCTAACATTCAGCATAAATGAGTCGAACTAGACTAGTTATCAAGTTTACGGATCCACAGATGTATAAGGAGAGATGTTCCGACATGTTTCAGTGTTCGTATATATCTGCTGTAACCACTCTTAACACTTTTGCACAACTTTTAGCCCATTTGTGCACAAGCTACGTATTCAGAATGCATTTTTACTTGATTTCCATTCGGTTTTTTTTATTGCTTACCATAAGGTGTGTGGAGCCGGGTGTAGCACTAACTCCAAACTTGTGAAGAAGGCACGAGCGCAGCCAACAAAGTGACACATCAAACGCTCCTCTGAGTTACAGTAATCAGGAGAGAGCCTAAAATCTGCCAGAGCGAGGCAGTGAGTAATTAAGCCTCGCTGGCGAAGCAAAGACGGCGGACAAACGTTTGATTTCGCTAATTCCTTCGTCTCTTTGTCGGTGTGAACGTGTCAGAAGTACGTGGCGTGCGTTCCAACGGATTCACGCGTCCTTTCCCTCCTGTACTATGTGGTTTCATGCAGTCCTTGCTGTGCATTCAATAGCATAAAGGTCTAATGATTCTGTTGGAGTGATGTGTATGTATATAGGTTTTTTTTCTTATTCAACACACATGCACACACAAACCCACAACTGTCAGTGTGGGGCGTCTTGCAGCAGGAGCAGAGGCTGTCACAGAGACCCAATGTCAAAGCGGAGCTGAAGTCACACTTAAACCTGAAGGCATAACCAAAGTCCCTATCAATTGTCCTTCCTCTGTATTCTCCATCTCCTCATTCTCTCCTTATCTTTTCACGATAACAGGGGAAAAAAGAACTTGGCTCACACGTTTGTTTATCTTCAGTTGTACCCGTTTTAAATTGTAAATTGCGATAGATCGGCGCCAGCGTCTTTTCAAATCACCGTTTCAAAGAAGCAGTCTGATAAAGCAAGTGACAGTAAGGACCAGCAGTGCATGTTTGTGGGGGATTGGAGTCTTTTCCTCGTATGACACGTGTCTACAAACCCATGACCCCCCCACAGCTCAGCGCTGGCGGGCACATTAGTCACTGTGGGCACATAAAGCCCGTCGTCTTGCCTCTGTTTTGTCAGCTCCGGGAGTTGGATTACATCATATCTGAATCAGATTATTCTTCTCTGACCTTCTTCATCAAAATCCAATGGACAAGACTTACTCAAATACAGTAGGTTTATCGCAGGCAGACACAGCCACTTAGTGACACATGCACTAGTTTCTTTTTAACTTGCTTTTGGTCTGTTTCACTCTTTCCTGCTGAGCTTTTGTTTGTTTTTTGATATTTTACAGGAACAGTAATTTCACAACCATAGCAAACAATGCATGTAACTGGAAACCATTACAATTGAATTGAGCAATAAATGAACTGATGAGATGAGTAAAACCCACAATTAACTACCCATCAGATCATTCTCCATCACTTCAATTTCAAACCTTGTGATTAATTCCCTTAATAAAAAATGTCACTGATCATCAATTAATGATCATGATTTATTTGATCCATTTAATAAAAACTAAGTAGCTGCTGATCAAGCACATTAAAAGTAATTTATTTTACACAGAGGCCTATAGGTCTACAGAAGTATTATAAGGGAAATGACGGGCAGTAAAAAATATATTCTTCTTTAGGGTTACTCTTTCACACTGTGGACCAGGAAACTACTAGGACTACTACTGAAAAATTAAAACAGAATAAGGAAGTGTTGAGGCCACACTCATCTATGTCAGATGGAAAGGGAAACGGGAAAAGGAAGGAGGGAAGGAAGCATTTTATTTTGAAATTTTAATTACATTCCCAAATTAGTAGGTCTAGACCCAGATCTGGTGCTGGACTAAGTGACCTACTCGGCCTGACAGTGGCTGTAGTTACTCTCTTTCTATCACTGCACTTAAAACCTGCTGACTTAGATACAAGGAGATTTACATAAGAATAGAGGAACACTTGAGTGCAGATAATTATTCACCAGTGAATCACTGTTGCCTAATTGAGTCACGATATCGTCCGTCCCACAGAGACACATCAAAGCAGGTGCGAGAGGGCAGCGGACGATCAAAAGGGCGACTGAACCCTGCAACTGTTGCCATGCTGATATTTGAAGTAGAACGCTGGAAGTAGAAGGTCAGCGAGTCCTTGAGCAGGTTTACGATCCTGATCTAATCCACACAACTAATGAGGAACAATCAGCTTATGCTCTAAAGGCGATGCGTGGACTACCTGGACCTGTGTGGAAAGACACACAATTCAAAACAAACCACAGAAACATTAGCTAAGCTAGTAAGACATTGAGTCTAATGAGTTTACGAGTAGATTTCATGTAACTTATTGTAACACTGTTAATGAGATAGAAGGAAACTGCTTCGATACACTGATGTTTCTCTCAACACTCTGCTGCCTGCTCTGCTCGCCAAGCAAGGATGTGGACACTGGCCAGCAGGAGCAATGATTATTTCCTTGGATAACGTCCATAATGAAGCACCGGCCAGTGGCGATGACACTATATTACTCCCAGAGACAGCTCTTTCACCTGCTGGCCTCACAACGTAACTGTGCTTGTTTTATGAGCCTGTGTCTGGTAAATGAACAATCTGAGGAGAAGGCAACCTCCTCTGTTCTCTCTGGCTGTTTTATCACTTTGACTGTGATTATCAGCGTCCTTCCCAAAAAACCTCCTTCTTGATCACTTCACCCTTCTCTCTCTACGTGTCCCTCTCCCTCTCGACACTATCTTGTCAATCACGACTCTTTAGCAGTGAGAAGTTTCTCACTTCACTACAGCTGCTGCACTGATTAACCAACATTGGGCGCTCTTATCCGCCGTGCATGTCTCTCACTGTGTGTTTGTGAGTGGACCGTGGCCCTGGATATACCACATGATTGGATGGTAATCTGGTGTGTGGTTTGGCATTTTCAATTTAAAGCATAGGTGCTATTTTTTGTTTGAATGTGCAGGTGTAGTTGAAGCAGAAATGTTTTTATGCGTATTTAGCTACATGCTCATGTCCTGTGTGTATCTAGCTTTGATCACTGTGCATCAAATAGCTAAAGCCGCGTTTCGAGCGGCCTGGAAGTACCTGGAACTTTTGTTCTCGTGAACTTTTTTCAAGGTTCCTGCAGATCACATGTTTCAACTGTGGTCTAAAGACCATTTAGCAAATTATCCTGCAGGTATATGAACGACCGATGGCTACAACAAGCTGTTCCACTCCAGTCCACCAGGCGACAGTAATGAAGACTATACAACCGCGACGATGCTACATGAATGACCTTAAGGAAATTAGATCCCTGGGGTGGAAGCGCACACAGTTCCTGCAAAGGTTCCTCATCCCTGGGGAAATTCCTCTGGTCGAAAAGTGGCGTCAGTGTCTCTCGAGGTGACGCATTAGCCCCTAGCGTAACATTTTGCAATGTGTATATCTCAATGTGTGTATTTCGGTGCCTGAAAAAGCCCCATAGTTGCATTTTCATCTCTCCATCAGCTTTTCCCAATCAGACACGTGATATGCGGTGTCATAGCGTGAGGGAAGCTTCATGCATAAATCCGCTTACAGGGAAGAAGTTTCCCTCTGCCTTCTGCTCGAGAATCCATCAGAAATAAATCTGCAGTTCCCACTGTCTTCCCTGCTGTGTCTGTCTCACTGCACGTCTCCACGTTTGCCAAGCTGCTTCCCTTTTTTTTTTTTATTCCGTGCCTCTGTCTTAATTTTGTTTCCCATCCCCCTTTTATCTTGAGTTTTTCATTTCCCCCCCTGGATCCCTTTGCCTTGCTCACCTTCAGGAGGTGTCCTCTCGTCACCTCCTCCCCCACTTCTTCTTCCTCCCACGTGAGCGAGAGTATCGGTTTCAGCGCCAGGAACTCGTAGAACTGCAGCGGGTGGACAGAACCGAAACATTCACCACCACCCCTCCCTCCCTCCCTCCCTCCTCTTCACGGGGATCCATGCTGGAGAGATAGATGTGAATGAAGGTCATCTTGTAGCTGACTAAGAGCCAAACACATTGCTAGTCCTCCTCAGCTATTCAAACACTGGGGCACTGCTCTGTTTTCTCTGCTTCAGCTATGTATACAGCCGTGTGGACAAATGGCACTGCATGCATACGTGCATGTGTATATCTGTTTGTAACATGCATTCATCTGTGTTTGTCTGTGTGGTTCATATGTAAACCTGTGAGAGACCTGTGGTTTCAGGGGGGGGATCAGAAGTAATTACTATCGGACCTCACTTCTGTTCCTCTTTTACATTCAAATTACTTTTGCCTTTCTGTTTTTTTCCCCAGGTGCTTCGTGTTCGACGTCCCAAACACACCAAAGACTGAAGAGCTCTCTCACCCCACTGTTGTGTCAAATTAGTGCATTCACCGAGGTGTAAAAACCTGCGTCTACTGCGAAGCCATTTGACCCGGGAGTGAATGCAGATCCATTCCCATTGCAGACAAAAGCCAGATGTTTAGTGGGTGTTATTGGGTTTTTTGACCTGTGAAAAAGAGGCTTTACTGACCCTTAGCATATATAACACCCAATAATGTATGTTTAAATACCTGATACGAGCTAAGAAAAGGGGAAAAGGAAACTTTTAGTAATATCTCTTACTTTTACAGCAAAAGTAAATCCCCAAGCTAAACCGCAGTGAACGTCTGTATTTCTATACGTTACAGAGCTTTCTGTGCAGCCATGTTCCGTCTCTGCTGAGGCTGTTGGAAATCTTTGCTTCGCCCATTAGGGAAAGAAAATGAACAGCACACATGAGTCTAAATCCAACCAATAAAGAAAAAGACCCCTCAATCAGACAAGGACGCAGTTATTATTCCTCCCTCTCTCTCCCAAACGCAGAAGTAATGTAAGAGAGGACCTTGGGGAGGACTTACAGATACAGGGCTTGTGCTTGTGCTACTCCCTTTTTATAATCCCCCCTTCTATTTCGTGTAATTCCAAAGACCATCAAATAGTACATGTCCTCTCTATAGGATGGACTGTAACTCTGCTCTGGTTTTCTATGTGTCCACTGCTAAAGGGTTGCTGACTGAATTTAATCATCACAATATCAACATTGATCTTTTTTGCCCCATCTTCATTTTTGAATCATGAAATAAGCAACTGCTGACTAATCCAAATTGGTATCGTGTGCAAAGAACTACAAGTAGTTTGCTTCAAATTTCAAAAAATATTTGATTTACTAACAATTATAACCTGACCTCCAGTCTCTAGACTCACTCCAGCCTTCAGCAGTGCTTGAGGACACTACAGAGGGGTATTTCAGTTGATTAAATCATTACATGATAATAACAAGGTTGTGTATCGATCTGCATTTTAGCAACAGGGTCATATATTGATCAGCCTTTGATTATCATGAGGGTCATTTATTGACGACTTCCATCCCAGATCAATCTGTGCCCTTTAGACAGTTCAATAGTACGCTGCCTCTGCCTCAACCTCCTGAACCTCTTCGTCTTAGTTACTCTACCGAAACCGAAGGGGGGTTGTGGGATCATTGGAGCAAATGGGTATTGGTGCAGCAGCTGAAAAGGAAGCAATACGATTGGGCTGGAGCTTGTTTGGAATATTTAAGATACCAGATATTCTACCTAAGTTTTGATTTGAATCGGGGGGAAAATTTTATAAAATAAGTAAACTGTTAAGAATCGGATGAAGCATTCAACGCTTTGTTTGGATACTTGACAGTTTCAGATATTTCAGTGTGCAGACACATTTTGATCAGTACTCAGAAACTACTGAGGTCAATACAGGCCTCAGGAAGATGGGAAGACGTTGTCGAACATCAGTAGTACAATACTGTGCAGTATATGCACAAAAGTGATAGCATGTCTCCACTTAGAATCCAGGAGATAATACTGTAAGTGTCAGTGTGTGAGTGTGTGAGTGTGTGTGTGTGTGTGTGTGTGTGTGTGTGTGTGTGTGTGTGTGTGTGTGTGTGTGTGTGCACTGTATGTCTGCAGTGCAGCCTCAGCACCCAGATGAAGTGTCCCTAATAGGATCCCTGTGGGATTCCTCAGCAGCTTTCCACCGTCAGCAGTCAGCACTGACAAAGCCAGAGTCTAAAACTCAAGATAGGACACACCACTTTCCTGCTCACACACACAAGTCATCAAAATGCATCTGTCAGTTTCCAGCAAGCGTTTCGGAGACTTGAGTTTTGAGTCTTACCTCCAATTTCTCCAGGTGAACAAACATGAACACAGTCAGTGTTAAGATCCGTTAGGAGGTTTGTTTATAAATCTTTTTTTGGGTGTAGGTGTATTGTTATGTGTATAGCAAGGTTATAGGGGAGACTGACACTGCACACGGGCGGTGGGGTCAACTCCCTTTTTAGTGGAGAACTCAGAGACGACACCCACACCACAGAGCGAGACGACAGCGGACAGGTGGCCCAACAAACCTCTGTCCAAGACGTCTCTGAAGACAGTCACTGACCCACAGAAAGGACTCTTTTCGCGACACAGGGACACTTCCCCTTCAGTTATGAATTAAAACCATACGGCAGCTTCTGAGCTGGCTGAGCTCGTGGCCGAAGGGGACGCCCAACAGACACGAGGTGTCTCACGAGCCCGCTGGTGGAAGAAGTCGGGAAGTTCGTCTGAAAAGCAAAAGTAATCCATAACCTCCCTAGTCAGTTAGTCTGCCTACACCAAGGTAAGTGAGGTGTACGAGTAAACTAGTAGCGAGCCAGTTCACTTTGCCTCGGAACAGTTAATTAATAGGCTTGCTGACACACAGCTATTGATGTGTGTGATTCCTTGACTAAGGTAAGACACTCTCAGAGGTGATCAGACTTTCAAACCACTAATTGGCAGCCATGGGGAAAATAAAAAGCACATAGATGGGTTATTGTTCAACTCTTATGTATGAATAATAATAAAATAGATACATGGATTCTGTTACTTTTAACTATCTGATCTGTTGGCCATTAACACGTTTAAAAGCAGAATATAATGTGAAATAAATTGGCTGTTCTTGAGCCGCACACTCACAGAATCACCCCCTCCCAGTGCAACATCACGTATCTAAGAGCCTGAAGGGCTGGTGAACATTATAAAAAGTAATTAGCCAGCGCTTCTCTTTAGCTAATTGGAGATTGCGAGTGTGATAGTCATTAGCGGCTCCCATTTTCTTGTCCAGGCCGCGTCGCACAAAATGTAAGAAAGGGCGAACGTGTGAACATATTCAGTTCAAGTGGAAATTTATGGAGGACGACAGAAGACACCAATTTAAAAAAGAGAAATTATGGAGGACACAATACGAGTGCTGCCCTCCTATCGGGTCCTTCTAGCCAGTTATCGCCGTCTCTGCCAGCTGGCTCCCATCGTCACTCCATTGTACATCTGATGCAGTCAAGACAGCCAGACCAATTTAGCAAATCAATGTCTTTCAATGAACGACTGAGTGCAAGATAAGGGGAAAAAAATCATGTCAACACATCTGTGCGACCAGACAGCGGCCAAGAAGAGGAGATTCTCTCTAAAAGTAGAGCATGTATCATCACGTCTCACGAAGCAGAGACGATTCGGAAGCCGGTTCCGTTTTGTTACTGCCACTCTGATAATTATGTTCATTTCTTTCAAGCAAGGAGGATCCCTGGACTCTGTGCTGAGTATTTAAAACGTAAGACTCAGAGAATCAACAGCTCTTAAAAGGTAAAGATAAAGGAAACATCATCATCCGGCTAAAAATGACTTGGCATGAGATCAGAGCTGCCCGGCTAAAATAAGCTGCAGTCAAGCCTGGGATGATTTCAATATGGTCCACTCGTGGAAGACGGGTTTTATCGAGAATTTGTCCAAATCATAAATTATTTATATTATATATTCTAAAAGGTTCGATCGATTATGTTTGGGTGTGGTTTTTATGTAAGTAATCACTTGTTTCTACCACAACCCACTTTCTACCATTTTAAACTAAATTAAATCCAATGCACACAATGACAACAACAAAAACAGATCTACAGCCATCTTACATAACCATAAAAAAACCAACAAGGCCTACACTTGGCTAGAGACATATACACACTTGGATATGGCACATACAAAATGGGGAGGAGGACACATAGCAATAGCTCACACATGCAATAAACTAGAATCACAAATATGCTAAATAACTATGACATGAATGAATACACAGATATGTAGGAAAATACTCACTTACATTTACTGCACACATAACAACACACTATAAAGAAAGTTGTGCCCGTGGGGGAAGATTGAAGGCCTCTCTATCTTGAATCATGCAAAAAATACAGAGGCTATTACCTGTGTAGACAGGGTGCTTTAGTATCCAACTCATCTGTATGCTGCTGAGCTTGGAATTTGAACTCATTGTGTATTCATTATACTCTGCTGGTGGATAAAAGCATCAGCTAAATGCAAAAATAAAAAAATGTTTAATGTAATGTATTCACCTCTTTGTGCAGACTGACTGACCGGCTGCATCCAGGAGTCCGACTGTCTGTCTCTGGCTGTTTACATCAGGTGCCACCTTGATGACAGAATTACTCCTCAACACCTTCAATCTTTATTTGGTGACACCCAAGGTCGTTCAGTTGTCTGCGTGTGTGCATGTGTGTTTACAGCCCAAGGACATATACGCACAACCAATGCACTGCTGAACGTATGTGTGTGCACGTGTGAGGGTGCGAGCAGTGTGTGCATGCGCCTTGTAACATCCTACCGCTACCTCCCAGCATCAGACACCTATCCTCAAGGTCACAAATCAGGCCAGGTGGCCATTGGAAAAGATTAAGGACATGTTCCTAAAAAAGAGACACCTTTGATTTATCATACACTGCCAGTAGCCACAGTGATCTCTGCTATACAAGGGCGGTAGCGAGAGGTTATGGAGCCGGGCTTGTAACAGACATCAGGTATCAGGCGAGATGTATAATCTCTCCTAAAGCCTTCTGCGTGTTACACCTCAAAATGATGGTGGTGAAAGTGAAGGAAGATAAAAAAAAGTGGGAGAAGGAAAAAGAGGTGAGAGGGGGGGGGCTTTAAGAGGCAGAGTGTAAGTGAGACAGAGACAGTAAACCCCCACTAGTACTCTCTGACAGATGCTCGGTGGGGCGGCATGCCAGGGAGGCACAGTCTTAAGGTGACAGGCTCTGCCATAGTAAACACAATTGATAATGCCATATGGCTGGAAGAGTGCGGCTGCGAATTCCAGTCACGGAGCCACGAACCAGGAATAATCCCCCTTCTGCTGTTGTAGGACACGGCTTTACTCCCCCTGTAAGACTGGGAGGAGGGGAGAGGCAAAGAGGGGAACAGGGATCAGGAAGAAGGTGGAGGAGATTGGAAAGGAGGAGGGATATGCTGCACGAAGGGCTGCACTGATGACCACCCCCCTCTCCTCCTCCACCCTCTCCTTGGGTGCATCCCTCTGACTGAATAGGAAAATACTCTGTCCCATCTCATAGCTGTGGAGGATTCCTGGATAGTATCACAAGGGCTGACATAACAATTTCTTGTAAATCTAATAAAGACATGCTTGCGTGTACAGATAACAGGAGGATCTCAGCAGCCATTTTGCATACACGCCTACTGCAGGGGGGGGGGATTGTGTAATGCCAGTGTTCACGCGTTAAGCTTTATAGAGATGTGAACTGTGTAAAATGCAGACTCACAGTCACCTTTTCCCCCAGGTACAGAGAGCAGACGAGGGGAGGCGGCGGGCCTATTCTGTGGCGAGAAGCAATTAATTTGGAACGTGCGGCACCAGGAGCTGGGAGGTTAGACTTAAATGGAGCAGAGCCAGCTAGAGACTGGGCCTTAATTGTTTGATTGATTGGCTGCGACTGCGAAGGCATATTTTCCTGAAGCCCCTCTCCGCCGATCAATGTGTCAATGAGCGCCTCGCCGAACCTTGCAGCTTCCCGGCCTTGCAATTCAATTAATGTCGAGGCCTTGGTGGCCACTGCCTGCGATCGTGTTACAGCCCTGGAGACAAGCCTCTGCTGCCCCCCCCCCTTTGCTTCCTCATTGAACTGGGAAGCTTATTGCAGCAGATACAAGTGGGGGCAGGGTGTGTTGAGCAGGGAGGGGCCAAGAGGTGGACGCAAAGCAGAGGGGGTTGGCTTTATTAGATTGGTAACAGACACTACATACTGTATCGGACACAAATCGAGTTACCCTCCTAATCTGTCATTTAAACAAATTATCTTGGGTGGTGATGCATCAGCGGTATCGCTCCTCTCCAGGGGGTTGAGGTAAGGGGGGAGGGACGGAGGGATGGAGGAATGGGGGAAGGGAGGCGCCACGATGGAGAGTTGAGGCTAATAGAGACACAGGAGAGACTGACACTTTGTCAGGAAAGCAATGCACGAGTGGAGGGTGACTGGAGGTTCAGGATGCGAGCTGAGGTCATTTTCAGATTGCTGTATATATTCGCCTCAGTCCAGATCGTGATTAACCTGTGAGCCAGCGTAGCCAGAATCAGGGTATTGTTTTCGCCCGTGTGTGTGTGTGTACAAAAATAACTCAACAACACATGGACTTGTTTTCACCAGGTTATCTCCAGATGATTCACCTTTGGATCTGCTCAGCCAAAAGTCAAGGTCAAGATCAGGTTATTAAAAATAAGGGCCAAAAAAACACAATAAAGGCTTCAATTGATCAGAAGATTGTATCATAAAGAAATCATATAAGTCACATGAAGTCTCTGCCTCCTATAGGACTATACAAATGAACCTAAAGCTTATATAGATTGAATAATAATTATGAATATATGGAAGGAAAGGTGTCATCGTGACATCACTATGAAGGCAGCCAATAGGATTGTAGAGACATGATTTACAGCTTATTTAGATCAACCAATGGTATTAAATGAAATCACGCTAACCAAAACAGACAAAATGATTCAATATGCACGACTGCATTTGACTCAACTGAATATTCAACAAGTCAAAAACAACACAAAGAAATAAGAGAACCAAGGGAAGAGGGAACAATTTATTAAATAAATAGAAAGTGTAGGAGAGTAGATCATTTTTTTCCAAACCAGCTGTAAGATGGAGAGAGATTTTCACCATCGCCGTGTGCTCTCCTTTAAAATGGCAGACAGCTCTGACATGTTGTTTGGTCCACGTCAGGGTCAAGACTGAACCCTCCATTACTGGAGACTGACAGGTTCATTGAGGGGAAGACGCAACGATAAACAGACCGACACTCTCAACTGAAGGGCTGCAGTGCATTGTGGTCCATGCAGCACAGTGTAAACACAAATTAAAGTCGCCGTCCCGGTGATGTGTGTCATCAGGAATACTACGAACACTGTGAGGCCAAAAAGGTTCTATAGGCAAAACTACAGGTTCTGATGTGATTCCTTATCTTCCTGTAAATACCTTGCCTTTATTAACACCAGAGACTCAACACTTTCTGGTCATTACTTATCTGGTGCTGAATGTCTATGTCCTCATCTGCCTCCTCCTCACCCACACATTTACGTTTTCATGCCGGATGTTACAAAAACATTTATTTAATTGACTGTCCGAAAGGCTAAATGTCAAATATATCTCAAGCCAGACACAAAACAGGAATGTGGTATTTAAGCGTTTTTAATTGAATTGTATGTACTTGTCATCGCAGATTTCCTCAGCACAACTCCTCTTTGTTATGGAGACTGCAGACGCCTGTAGCTCCAGGGAGCAGGTGAGGCGACAGTGATGTAGGTGTGGATGAGTGAAGTGTAAATTGAAGTGAGTTGTGTGATGTTACATCATTTCCTTGGGGGTTGCTGAGAAGGGTCGTGAATTCATTATTATTCCCAAATACAGGGTCTTTGCAGGGTACTGACATCAACACATACACAGACACGTTGCAGTTACCAGGGTCAATGACGTTTGAATAACCTGTGCAAAGAATGTGTGGCTATAACTTTGTATGATTTTAATATCTGCATGCCCATGACTTTATAACTCCTGACTCAAATGCAGGATGTCAAATTCACTTTGAAAGGTAAGTGGATCTTGACGAGGCCTGAAGGAAAATGTTCCACTCTCTTAATCTGGAAAATACTTCACCAGGTGCCATAAAAATGAAACATTGTCAGAACAAAATTTATATGTCAGATTTAGATGTTCCCTGTTCAAACTAAATTCAAATCCCATGGGATGTGGTAAGAATCTGACAAGTAGTCATGATTATGGTAGAGTTTTATTGTTCATATTGTCCTAATGCTTGTTTTACAAGAATCTATATGGAGTCCCCAGTGGATTTATTTTACTTAAAACCGTATCCCACTGCATTGTAAAAAAAACAAAATGCTAGCGCACACATTACATCACAGAGCGGGATGCTGTGAGCATTGACCAGGAGATCAAGGCAGGTCTCAGAGGCCCAGCGCCTCCCTTTGACCCTCCAACCTCTGGAGCTCCACTCAAGTGTCCCAGCTCCTCCCATTCCCCACATCTCATCCTCCTTCAGCTCCCTCTGTACAAAGCAGTGGGATGCTGAGTGCACACTATCCAACTCTGCCGACTCAGAGATGCAAAGGGTCAAGGTACAAAGGTCGGCTTTAAATCGAGACCCCTGCAATTTGCACATGACACCAGTTTCCTCTGCAGAGCTTTGTTTCCTATAGAGTCCACTGCTTTTTTCATTATTAATTCAGGCAGCGCCTTGTATTATGTTTTCTCAAAGAGGAGGAGGAGGTGCTGTAACCTAACAACATGAGATGTAAAGGAAAAGAGTCTTTTTACATCACACATACAACGCAGTATATGTACTCACATGCGTGTACTGATAATAAATACGTTTACTATTCAATTTACTTTCTGTGTATTTTCAGTGCAGTTTCTCCTCCAGAATACCCCGTTTCATTAACTGCATCGTTTCTAAGAAACTACACACCAGCCAGTGGAGTTTGTATGTGTCTGTTAGAACGGTTGGATTATTTGGATTGATTCATAATTTGAAATGCGACATCAGGTAAAAACCTGCAGCCCTCTCTACCATCAATGTTGTCTCTTTTCAATATTGTGTGCATGTTGTTTGTTTGATGACATTTATTATTATAATGTTTATTTTGCCTCAGCTACAAGAAAGGATATCCACTTCCACAGTGGCTCCAATCAATTGCATTATTGATTGGGTGCAATTTTTGGGGTGTGTCAATTCGTTTTGGGGGTGGAGTTTCGAATGAGCATTAACGGGACTCGTATATTGTTTTTTATGTTAAATTTAAATATCAACAGTCTGACTCGCCTACTCCACCTTTAATTCCTACACTCCACTTTAACAGGTTGCTTTAGGTGTTTGTCTGCTGTATAATATTAAATACCACCAATATAATTCTGTCTATTATAAGTGATAAGGAAATGTACCAATATTGGCCTGGAAACAGCAAATAAAAGTTTATTTTGTAACAGTCATTATTTCTTTTAACTCAATCATTCAGGGTTTGTCATTGCCGTAAGTATGAATAGATTATCACACTATTATTGTTTTAGTTATTTGTTTCAACTGATTGTTGTTTTACGAGTGTTGACTCGTAAAACAACAATCAGTAATTTGTTGTAAATTAGGTTGTTTCTTAAAATGATAATTTCCCTTGTTTATTTAATGGATGTTAATGGGATCCTGATGTAAGGTTCAGGTTAATGGGCACAAATAATGGAAATTTAGTGGCATGTAAATTCACAACATTAAAAAACTATTTCACAGCCCCTAATGTTATTTTAATGGACAAATTCCACAGAATGTTCAAAATAAAGCTTGTTATTCGAAACAGTATCTGAGTCAATTTGACTTTAACTGATGCTTAACAGAGCAGCTGTTCCTAAAATGTCTTCTGTCAAATTTAATCCTTTAATTTTAATCTGACGACAAAGTAGTGATGAGTAACACAAATATACTAAAAAGCATTCGTCACATCTTTTCCGTGTGAATTCTTACCCACGCTCTTTTCGGGTAACACACGAGCGGATGATGGTTATTGAAAGCAACAGGCTGAACATGTTTTGGTCGACCACAGTCATGCATATATATTAAAGTTTTAATGCGGGAGACTCTAAACCAGCGTCCCTTTCCAGGCTTACCAGAGACACCCGACGACAAAGTAACGTCTCCGTTCACTGATAACAAAATGGGCTAAACTGATTATTTTCCATGAAGATATTAGACACTTGGGACTCGTTTTGTTCAGGCTGTGGGGAAACCAGCTCTCAAAACTAATCACCTCAACGGCCAATGAATAGCAGCTCTGCTCACGAATGGAGACATTTAATTTTCTCCAAAACGCTTCCGTGCATTGGATATCAAGTGTCAGGAAAACAACTGTGCTGAGTAAGACGGGGCTCATCCGAAGACACAAGGACACTGGAGACAAAGTGTGTGCATGCAGTAGGTGCAGCAGGACCTGTTTTCGGAGTGCCATTGTTAGTATATGCATGACTTCAGGAGTATGTGCTCAGTGCCTGTTGAAAAATAAATGCGTGGTGCAGTTGCCCTGCTTCTGGAGTCACCGTCTTATCGCAATAAGCTGGGACAAGGGAATTCAGGAGGCGTGGGGCTGCTTCTAAAAACAATTTCCACTGCCGCTAATTGTCTGTCACTCCGAGCTGACGGGCAGCAGGACACAGACGCTGGTCACACAGACAGGACACGATTGGATTCTGCGAAGATGGAGACGATCTAAGTGCCCGAACTGAGAGAAAGTCAGAGACGTGTTACACAAGATTTTATAATGAGAATACAGGAAGTTACCAGCTGTGGGGGAAGAAGTATTCGGATCTTGTATTTAAATAGGTGAAGGCTGTAAAATACTCCTGCAAAACCTTACTTGTAAAGTAAGTAGGGAAATGTTATCAGCAAACAGGAGGTACTTCACAAACGTAACAACTAGACCTATTAGTTCTTTAATCAATAGGTTGAACTGTTTCGATCGTTTATCTCGCTTATTGGGGTAAAATAGCTCGAGTAATTCATTCCGATCTATTTGATAATGTCATGTAATTCAATGATAATGATAATAATTGTCAGTAGCGGCCATTATCTCATCCCTTGATTCAAATATTGTAATTTGGAGCCATTGACATTTGGGTTTTCTTAATCACCATTTGCCTAAACATTTTATTTCAACATCTGAATAAAAGTCACAACATATGTTCACACAGGCTTCTGTGTCCTGTCATTCCCACCTCGTTTCCTCTCTATATAGTTTCAGGTACAGACGGCATGAACGCTCCTTGTGGCAAATAGATCATTTCTAAAGCCCCAAAGTCGGGGTTGTATTTCCCGCGGTGATGCACCGTGGGTACTGGATGACACTGATTCCCCCATTTGCTGGCGTGGGGCCTGGCTGAGGGGTGAGAGAAATACTGAACCAAAATGCAGAGTGGAAAACAAACCACAAGAGGCTGAGTCGACACTGAGCAACACGCAAGTCTGAAAATACTGCAGATATGATCAAAATGTAATATTTGTGTATATGCCATCGATATGAATAATTCTTCTTTGTGAATGGGACAGAGGCTTATTTCTTTTTGGCTCGGCCTTTCCTATTCATGTTTCCCTTTGTTTTTTATCCATGCTGAGAGAGAGGCTACGAGTTTCTCTTCTCCGGATCGTTGAGGATCTGCTGACCGCTCGCCTGCTCTGCCCCCCGTCCAATCCGGCTCCCTGAAAGCATGGGGGCTCTTTACACCTCCCTCCAAGCCCAGATGACAAGGCCACCCTCCCTTTTGTCTCAGCTGCATTGCAGTCATCCTGAACACATCCATATTTCACAGGGTAAAAGACCATAGATCGAAGAGGAGGAGGCAGCTGAGGACAGCGAGTAGGGGAAGGTGCTGTGTACAGTAGAGACACAACAAAAGGTAGGGAAGACAGGAAAAGGATCGCTGAACAGTTTTAAATCCCTTGTCCAACATTGCATCATTAGTGGGACATAAAAAAATAGGGATTATGATTAGTCACAACTGTCATTACACACATCAGGATGTTGGTTATCTCCTCACAAGTGAAACACTTCATGGACACAGGTTTCCGTGCCACACACTTATACGATCTCCCTTTAATCAGATACCTCCCTCTCACTATTCATGACTTTCGGAGCTGCACAAATTAGATTCCTGCAGTCTATCAGCGGAGCAGACAGCATGCAGTAAGAGCTCAGGGAACCGAGCTTGCAGCAGGTAAGTCATCCCCCCCACCCCACTCCACCCCACCCCCTGACATCCTTTGGGAGGGAATTAAATAAGATGGGCCTGCAATCGTCAGACAGTTGACCTATAAATTCACAAGTGATCCGCGGGTGGTGGTGGTGGTGGCGGCGCTGGTGGAGGAACGGGCCTGAAAGAAACAGCTGAAGGAAGGAAGAGGGAGACAGAAAGTGTCGGATCAAAGGAGAGGTCCGGAGAGAGGAGGGAGGAGAAAATAGAAATGAAAGACGAGTAAAAAAAAGGGAGACAGACACATTAAAAGGGTATCATGTGCTTTCTTCCTCTTCAGCTGTCAGGCAGGACAAACACACCCAGACAATGAGACATGGCACCAGGGTGTGTCCTGGTTGGCCCTAATCCTCTCTCTGTGAGACTCACACCATCCCAGTCCCCCCCTTCTGCACTTTTACATGACAACAGGTTAAAGAAGATGATTTTTCATTCTGTTGACGATCACTGCGGAGAGAGCTTTGCCGCAGCCAGGAGCCGGAGAGAGACGAGGCAGAGTGAGTGAAAGAGGGAGACAAAGTGGAGAGTGGCAGCAGAAAGGGCATGATGAAACAAGTGTCGCTTGTGAGGCCGAGATCCAAACAACACTGAGCTTATCTGCGAATGTGATTAAAGCGCGAGTGTTGGGACACATACTGTTTAACCTACATACCCCTATCTCCAGTGATTTCCACCGAGAAAGTCCCTCTTATCTGTTAATAGACCTTGGTAATCCCTCAAACACGCATGTACTGCACACTGGCAGCTTCTAATGAATACTGAATGAGATGCGAGACCAACGGATCATTTCCTACCCTGGTACCTATTTGTAGACGCTCCATCACTGGAGATAATGGTTTATCAAGGAGAATGGCCGAGTACTACTACTACTACTACTACTACTACAACTGCAAATACAGGTTACAGGACACACTCATTGGTTTCTGTTAAACTTAAAGGGATAGTTCAACCAAAAAACGAAAATTCTTACCACCATTATCTACTCACCACTGTGCTGATGGAGGTGGTGGGTGAAGTGTTTGAGTCCACAGAACACTTTTGGAGTTTCAGGGGTAAACAGCGTTGCAACTAAATCCAATACAATTGAAGTAAATGGTGACTGATTCTTAAGACGTAGACGTTTGATCCACGTGCGAACACGGCTCCAAAGGAGGAAATCAGTAACATTTAGGCTAAAAACCTGGTGTAAATAACCTTGGTTCAGTTGCATTTTGAATGTCGGGGCTTACGGACACTTGGATGACACCACAGGAGCAGGATGGAGGCATTATACGTTTTTTTCTGTTGTTTTACACCATGTATTTCAATCGTATCGTAAGTGTTTTGTGGACTCAAACCCTTCACCCACCACCTCCTTCGGCATAGTGGTGAGTAGACACTAAGTGAATTTTCATTTTTGGTCGAACTACCCCTGTAATGCAGAATTTTCAAGGTAAAATATACGATACAACCTCTAGCACTGCGTCCTTGCGTCACATTTAAATTAATCAAATGAACTGGTAGCCCCCCCCCGACAAAGACAGCTGACTTGCGAAATGTTAATTTAATCACTAATAATCAGCAAACTGAACAACACCGTGCAAGGATGAATCATCCAGGGGGTTTATTCAGATTACAACCTGTGATTCACTGCCACTGTGACTGAAACACTGGGAGGCCTATATAGGATAATATAAGGTAAGGATGTAATTTATCTTGGATTAAATTCCCCGTTTTAAAACCTGACATTAATGTGTGGTACTTTGATTCTTTATAAACTCTCCCCGGATCAACTTATTGTCGATCAGTTACTTTTTCAAAGTGGGAAAGTGCAGCTCCGAGGAGATTTGGGCAGAAATCAAGAGTGCGGAGAGAGAGATTGTGGACGACCAGCGCTGGAGATCAGCAGTGTGACCACATCCAGAAAATTAGATTAACTGAATTAGAGGGATTAGATTTGACTACAGCTGGATTGGACCTCGTGCTTCTCAGAAAAAGGGAAAGATAGTGCAAGAGAGGCAGGGAGGGAGGGAACGAGGAGAGGAGGATAGCCCGCAGAATAGGATATAAACAAGTTTCTTTTCCGAGTTGGGTGGAAAAGTCGTATTGCGGTAAAGAGAGAGAGAGAGAGAGAGAGAGAGAGAGGAGCAGGAGGGGAAGTGGAGTCAGCAGGTTTGGGAATCCTGGGTAACTTTTAAGGGGCTGGCACTGAGGCGAGCAGCTGACAGTGTCGCTCCTAAAGGTTCAGCCGGGTTCTGACGCTCCGCGGGCCTCTGCTTGAGCTGCAGTGCCTCTCAGTGGTGGAGCCCGGACACAGACAGGGAGAGGAACCTCTGAGCAGGAGGAGATCAGTGGAGGAGATGTGAGGGCAGGGAAAGGACAAGACATGTTATACAACGGAGCTAAAAGAAAAGATTAGTGGAATCTAAATGGGAAAGCTTTGATGTGATTATTTCTCCCTGTAAAGATAAAAGCTTTTGAGTTATATTTTTTGGATTGAATTGATAATAATGTTTATGTTTGGGCAGTTCACTATTGTTTCCTACGTATACATCAATTTCATTAGCTCATGCATAATGCACACGTACAGTTTACATCCTCATGCAAACATCCTGTGCCACTGCTCAGGAGCACCTTTCTGTACAAATATATATTTTTCATCTTTAGTGAATATATGTTTCTTTTATTTAACTTTTCATTTTCTATTTTATTGCCTATTTTATTGAATTTCTATACTGTCATGTTTGCTTGTCTACTTCAGTCTGACTATCTGGTGCATTTCCCCGGGATCGATAAAGTTTAGTCTTATCTTATCTTATCTTATCCAACAAGAAAATTGTACTTTAACCATTTGCTCCCGGACTCATGATTAAAAAGTCATTAACAGACCATTAATATGGACATTATTGTCATGTATGAAAAACATGTGTGCCTGTGAGTGTGTGTGTGTGTGTGTGTGTGTGTGTGTGTGTGTGTGTGTGTGTGTGTGTGTGTGTGTGTGTGTGTGTGTGTGTGTGTGTGTGTGAGCGTGTGTCAGAGGAAGACCGAGCTCTAACCAGGGCCCTCGAATCCTAAATCAATGTAATTAATTCATGTTAATTGCTGCCCCCTGGTGTCAGTGCAGCAGTTGTCGTTACTTTGCTGATACACACGGTTTCGGGCGCCGCCTCAATGCTCACAAGATAAATCTCCCGAGTCGATGGAGAGACAGATACACACTCCTGCTGCTTCACAGCTTCACACTGCAGATTCCTCCGGCCCAGAGACAGCAAAAAAAAAACTGAAAACACACCACACTTACAATAACTCGTCTTGCAAGATCCGCAATCCTCTGGTTGAATTTGGAGAATATTAAGAAGACCACGGTGATGGATCATAGCCGAAAAGGAAGTGACAGATTTTGTTATGAATTCTCCTTACTGCATATTCCACCGTGATTCAGAGGCTTCACACATCCTGCACTGCAAAACTGCAGGGCGTTGTCTGCATACTGATGTCCTGCTCGCTGTGAGCAGGGGACTCAGAGGCTTCAATCCTTTTTAATGGGACTATCCTTCACAGGCGTAACTGGCCCTCGTGAAAACACCCTGCACGTAAACATCCTTTAAAAAACAGAAACTCTGCATTTAAAGGTTTGTCTGACACACACACAGACGAGCGAGACTAGAGGTTCACTTGAGAACAAGATGAAGGTTTGAGCTGATTCTGGTGAAGCTACATCTTCACATCACACAAACAGCAGAGGCCCCCTTCTGCTCACAGATCAATGTAAACAGAGACGGACTGCAGCTCATAAGGATGATTAATGGCCTGCAATCAGTCAAACACAGTGACTTGGTTCTAATGTGCATGTGGGTGCACATGGGGAAGGTGGTACTCTGCTCATCCTATTCTAAGGGTCCCTTAACAAATAAGGTGCATGATTAGAGGGAGCTGTACATCAAGGTTTGAAGGAGAGGATGTTGGTAGGTCATTATAATAAATTGTCTCGAGCAGAGATTGGAGCTTAAAACAAACCATTTCTATTCTGTATACTTTTATCACACAAAAAGTACTAAAATGTGAAGGTCTGCACCTTTAATCCAGAAACAGCTGTATATATCTCCGGGGAGAAATCCCCAGTTTGATATAGTGTGTCCTGAGCGGGGGGGCTCCATCCCTGTGGCAGAGCTGGGGCTGTGAGTGCTCCCAGAAGAGGGAAAGATTGCGTGTCAGTGCTTGTTTAAAGCCAATCTGTTTCTTCAGTCAAGTCAATATTGTAAAACAGCTGGAAACACTGGAGGGGCCGGGGCCTCTAGCTCAATGACGACGCTACATCATAGCACGAGTCTTACAGGTTGTGTGTTTATATATGCACACACACACATGACAGCATACATCATGATTTCCTTCTTTCCTTCCTGTATGTTTTAAGGTTTAAAGGTGGGAGAGACATGAAAGGAGACCGTGTTACTGCAGAATCTGTCCTGCGTGGTTTACACTGCAGTTGTTGTTTTTTTTCACAGATAACTGGGATTTCTATTGTTCTGTACCTTGTATAACAGCAATAATCCTGTGTACGTTATACTGCACTGTGGCATTAAAGCATACAAATGTACACATGGAAGTGGGTCACTGCAGATGTCTTCCCTCCGCCCCCATTTGTCTTCTAAAAAGCCGTTGTCTTCTCATCTTCAGCAGAAGTGTAGGGTGGTCGTTGTATCCTTTAAACAGAGAATGTATCAATCTATGCTTTTTCCCTTTTCCCCAATAAACACTAGCAAACTATATTAGGGGTCTTTTCCTGGTCCGATGCAGAATAACACACCAACTCAACAGAAAGCTGAGCATGGATAAAAACTCAAGAGTGCAGAAGGAGAACAAGTCTGTAAATTCAGAGCCACTTCCACATCAGAGGAAGCAACTCCAGATAAAGTGTGAGAGTGAGCTATGTGAGGCAGATACGTATCAGGGTAACAAACGATGATTCCAGCGCGGCTGACATTGCACTCCACGGGAACTCAAAGGCAGAGGGGAGGACGGGGAGGATGGGCGTCCCGATTTAGAGCAAGCAGCTGTTGTGCACTTCGCCTCGCTACACATCTGCCAAGTCACTGTGGGCAGGGCGCCGAGGTGACTTCCCGAGCTCTACCAGTTCAGCCTCTGCCTCTTCCTTACATGAACTACTGATTCACTCTGTTGATATATTAAGGTTTTCCTGCCCAGACGAACAACAAACATACTTGTAGAGTTTTACATAGAATGTTGTTGATTCACAGGTCTGGACGGCAGCAGGGAAAATCTACAGAATCCTCCGTCCACATTCAGCTTCGCAGGAAACTGCTGACTCTGTGGCTGCTTGGTGCCATGAGGTGACTTTACTCTGTGTGGGTGAGTGTTACATTACACAAGATCAAGCAGTTGTCAGGGTCGTCCTGTGTTTAACCTTTGGTCTGTTTTAAGCCTTGTTTTGCTGATTGTGTTATTTTCCATCAAGTTTGAATGTATTCAGATTTTGTTATTTCCATCACTCCAAAACAAAACAATACTCATTTCATAATTTAAGCTGAAGAAAAGAGTTTAGTACATGTTTCCAAGTATTTTCTGTAGAAATGTAAATTTGCAGTATATATAAAAAAAACATGTTGCTGCTGTAATACAATTTCCAGATCATTAAATAAATAAATAAAGTCCCTCCATCCAGCCATAGAATTTACTCACCCTTCTCATGTGGAATGTACACGTTGATATTTGACTTGAACCTTTTACCTCGTCCTTCGCTCTAACCCTACACCAAAGCCAACGCAATAAAGATGGAGGACAAATGACAAATGAACAAACTATTATAATTCAAAAGAAAAGAATAAAATCATCAGGATGCAGGTGCCAAAAAGTCATTAAGGAAAAAAGCAACAGCCTGCATAAGAAATTCAGAACGAGTAAAGCACAAATAACATGACATCACCATGTAAACAGAAACAGCCAGAAGACACCACAACATCCACCACAGCAAGTGACACCAGCTCCATAACATCCACTCATGAGAAACCAAGCAGTGAAGCTGTTCCAGCTGCACTCAGCAAAGAGAAACCTCAACATCTGGCCCCAGAAGACACGTTGAAAGACCAAAAGGTCGACACGTAGATTCACGGAACACAATGACATCAGATTTCAGAACCACGCCAAACGGCCGTTCCCTCCACAGAGCCGCCCTGGAGCTTCGTGGAACTTTCTGCAGGTGAACTTACTCATGACGTTGTTTTATGAGCGGCACAGTAAAAGCGTTGGAAGCGGCGATTCAGCTGAGTTAGCAAACGAGTGGAGCAGAGCGAGAGAGTGGGCAGAGGGCTGACAGTTTAAACACCTTATTACAAAAGGTGCACTGGATTTAGGAGCGTGTCATGTGGGAGGTCTGTGGAGTTCGTCCCCGGACTGGCTCCCAGGCTCAACCTCAGATTACAGCCGTTAATTAAGGCGGGCAACACACGTATAGCTCCTACTTCTTCTTGAAATCATTTCATTTCAAAAGTCATTATCAGATGTCCAAGGTGTCACAGTCTGGATGGGACTCCCGTTACAGTGGAGATCTACTGTACACGTGCTTGTTGGAGGGGAAAGTGATTGCAGGGTTGACGTTTTTATGTGACCAGTACAAGGCTACGTGGACGTGCGAGTAATTACTTGCTAAATGTTCTGTGCTTCATTTATCGCCCTTGGAATACCTGGCTATTAAAAAAGGGCTTGGCCTCCTTTTGTCCATGCATCAGTGCAGAGAAGCAAAACATTATTCCACAGCACTCTCACATTTTGGTAATAAATCAGTTTTTTTCTGTGGCTCACAAGGTCTCTAAGCATTTCACGTGTCCTTGGGCAAGATACAGAACCTCGGTGCATGAATGAGGTATGATAGAGAGATGCACTGTATAAATGTGAATGTGAATGGCAAAGCACTTTGAGTCAAGACTAGAAAATCTGCTATATAAATACAGACATAGAGACATTTACCATTTTATATTTTCCATTTCCCAAAAAAGAACATACAAGCCACACTGAGGCAGAGCTGTTCCTGTACGGTGTTCAAAAGTTATGCAGTGGAATCAGTTTGTAAATGACTCCAGTCCAGACACATTACTCTGAATCCTAATTCCCAGAATACCTTGGGGGCAAAGGAAATATCCTGCTGCAGTAATTCAACTTTGACTTTGAGGTAAAAACCCAGTCCTGAATAATAGGACTACTCTGGAAATCCCTGCAGAGATTTGTACGCGATAATGAGAAATATAGGTGCAGGCCCGACTCATTCGGGCTTCTCACCACTGGGTGTAACTTGTAATTACTCCTGTGGAGCTTTGGGGAGGCTGGCAGATTAAAAAAAGGAGCTGCCCCCAGGCTGGCTGTCCAGTTAGTTATTCAGGCAGCCACTGAGCCTCTGCTGATGTGGCACAGACTCCCCGGCTGACAGGAATGTCAATGCACCTCTCAAGGTGAAACCTCACTGGACAGTTTCTACAGTCTGCAGTGCTAAGTTCACTCAAGGAATATGGTATTATCACATTGTGGCCAAGTCGTTTGGAAGAAACTAAGTTTTAAGTATTAGCTCACAACCTACAGCAAGTTGCAAGATTTATTTGACATTTTCACATGATCTGTTAGAGGAACCTATGAAACACATCACATACCCAACAGTCACACTGGCTTTATTAGCACTAAAAATACAACTTAACTTACCCTTAACACATAAACACATAACCAGAATATAAGTCAGAAAACTAAAACACTAGAATAATGACAAAAACAGTTATATTTAACTAGGACACCTAACTCCCATGAGCCTTTGTAGACAACTGTCCAATCACATCGACCGGCTCACAGATCGCCACAATATTATTTGTCAGCCACTCTAGTGTTGATGTTAATGATGCATGTGAAAAACAAGGTCTTGAAATGAGTCTTAATTAAAAGTTACTTGAGTTTTTCCATTTTTCCTAATTTAGACACATTTATTTAGGACTTAATGTTGGTGGTTACTTTGCAAACCAAGATTTTTACATCAAAAACTATGACAGATATTTACATTTTAAAATATTTAACTACCTACAGCATATAAAGCAAATAATATAGGCAAAACTACAGTCAGTCAATCAGTAGTAGTAATTAATTCAATATATGTCTATAATTAGAGAGGTTGGGCTCCTCCATGAAGAATACTTATTCTGTTCTATCAACATATTTTACTGATAACACTTGTGTACTTTTAATTGAGCTAAATTTAGTACTTAGATACATTTCAGTTCCTCAATGTTATCTCTACCTAGACTTTCATGTTGTGATATTTTGCTTTTTCTCTACTAGATCATTATGTTTATCTTTGTTGTCGGTCCTTATTATTTAAAGTAATAACACAATTTACACAACACCCAGAATATCTTACAGGACAAGCTCTACTCTGTCGAATTGATAGAGTTAGTAGAATTGATACATTCGCAAACGTATTGAACGTTTACCTCCCTCCAGACTCCTGGTGTTTGTTGTGCTCCGTCTGCAGGATGCTCCCTGTAACTCAGGTCCCTGTCAAGACGTTCACTGTACCAATTACTGGGATTGAGCGACTCTCAATCTGCCCTTAATTCACGCCTTCAACCTGCAATCAATGTATACATTACACCAAAAAACTGGTTCTACTGATCAATGCACCACTGGGCAGTAAAGCAGAGAGCTGATCTTTACACAAAGCTAGTGCTCCCTCCAGTGGTTTGCTGAATCTAAATTGTGAAGTATTCTTTGTACACATTGAACGTGAAAAACAAATACACAAATAATCACTTGTTTAAAAAAATGGACAGACGTGGAGCCACTGTGCTGCCGGAGCAGGGACGGAAAGGGAGCGGGGAGCTGAGCGATTAGAGGTGGGTTTCAGAAGCGAGGGGTAATTCACAGGAGCTGGCAGTGTGAGTAATGGCAGCCGAGTCCTGCATAGAGGCTTTTATGAGGTGCTTACCTACCGCTCTGCAGCTCTAAATGCTATAGATCACATATATATCAGCACTGCTTTATGCTTACTACCGTTCTGCTTGCCAGATTGGCCCACATCATTAACCGGGAGAATAAAATACTATTAAGAGGTGGCAAGGGGAGGAGAGGATAACCCAGATGTTTGGATAAGGTTCATATCTGGTCATTTGACTCTGATACATACATGCACCAGCTCTTCCCTCAGTCCACAGGGAATGGTGACAAAACTCAATGTCTTTTATGGAACTGAGTTCACAAAAATGTAATATCTGTTATCTATTATTGGTTTAACGTTCCCAATTGTCTCTGTTTATGGTCTGTTGTTTATTGCGTATTGTTTATGTGCTGGTATGTTGAACAAAATATGAATAAGCCTATCTTAATTATGGATATAAATATGAATTCATGGTGGGTATAAATATTGAATAATACTGTCTTGTCTGCATGAAAAGCAAATCTGGCTCGGTACTCATCCAAAGCAAGTTTCCCTTAGAAGGAAACTGGTTTTGAGCACAGAGGTCAGTTTACTCGTCACGGAGAGAACTGCTCAGTCTGTGCAAACACTTTGATACCGTCCTCCGTGGCTGGAGAGGAGCTGTGTGAAGTCGGGAGAAGCCTCGAAACAACAACAGGGTTATCACAGCTTGGGTTTGAAAAGTATAAATATTTAATGGAAGCCTCCAGTGCGTTTTTGAAAGATGTGGGTCTTTACCATGCATGGAGGGGCTAAGAAAAAAAAAGATAAAAAGATACTGCAGTGTTGATTTGGATTATGGGAATTGGAGAATCCAGCAGTTTGGAGGCTGCAGACATATTAGGGAATAATATGACCTATATGGTAAAGTAATAGTTTAATCACTCTTGCTACACCATCAATGTTGTAAAATCAAATTATATAAATACACTTTAATATCTTTCACAGACTAATACCTCAAAGATGTATTAGAGAAAAGTGTTAAATGTAAAATGACAGTATTCTAGATATTATTTATATTCTTTTGCATAATAAAACCTTTTTGACCACATAGCATTTATAATACTATGAACCTACAAGGTCATAAAGACAATTAAAAATCTGAACTCTGTGTATTGTAGTCCAAACCCCCCCTTGCCACCTCTTAATAGACTATTTATGCATTAATATTAAAATGAATAACATTTTATATAATTAGTTATTGAATAAAGTAATTTATTTGATGAAAAGTACCTTTTATTTGACATCACGGCAAGCTCAAATAATTTGTCATAATGACCTGTGCAGGGTCGTTTATAGCTTACTTGCAATAAAGAATATTTTTTAAGCAGACCACATGAGGGCAGTATTTACCTCAACTACGAGAGCGAGAGAGATAAGGAAAGAGAGAGATAAGGAAAGAGAGAGATAAGGAAAGAGAGAAGGGGTATTAACTTACTCTATCCTCTGACGACTTCCCTACACACTTAACTTTTACCTTGGCCTAACCTTATACCCAAATCTTAAAACATATCTTTACATTACATTTTTACAATGTGAAGAAGTATAATGTTTATTATTTTTTGGTGACGTACAGTTTTCTATGGTTGACAGAAATGAAAGATCAACTACCATCTACAATAAATAATATATGTGTTGCATACACAATGTTTGACCACAAACTGAATTCAAACCTAGTGAAACAAGGCTCAAGTAATATTTAATGATGTAAAGTTAGGAAGTAAACAACTAATCAATTGCATAAAAGTAGTAATTTTAAATGCAAATATTTGACCCTCAACTTCATACTGTTGCTTTGCATCTCTTTCCCCTGTAGTATGAACACAGTATACAGTATTTTAATGTTACCAAAACTTTTGGTTGAGGACAGAGACAAAGAAAATGTGACTTTTCAAAGGGAACGTATGTAGAAATACAGAAATACGACAATAACACAATACCCAACAAAGCAGACTTCTGATTCCATTGTTTGATGGAAGTGCTAAAGATGGTTTTAATTAAAAAAAGGACACTGCATATTAAATTCATTTTTATATGTCTTTTTTATTAAAACAATAAACATCCAAAGTGTTAGAGAGAGGAATAAAAGCACACAGAGTTAGGCAACTGGAACGTTTCATTATGAACTCAACAGTGCTCTGCAAGATAAAAGTTGTCAGTGTATAGTAACATCATGAATTATAAAATTCAAACTATAAAAAAAAGAATCAAATACATTGTTGAGGGTGATATCTTGCCAGTGAGGAAGCCAAAGGTACAGGCAGTGTGACGCCGGCACAGAAAAATAAACTATCAAACACCGCTGCTGCTGCTATTTGGGACATTTAGTCCTTTATCTATCAGTACAAACATCATTATTATGAATATTATTCAATCCAAATTATACAAAAAGCACAAGAGATGACTAACAGATGTTTAAAGTGGAAATACAGCCAGGAGTAATTTCAAAACGCCCCATATTTATGGGACGTATTAGCTCTACGGACACTGAGATAACAGTACGAGAAGAATCACATGTTTTGCTTTTTACAACGCAGAAGCTGGTTCACTGAAATCCCCTCACTTAACTTAAATTATCATAATGAAAAAAGCTTAATCAGAAAATGAGCTCTTCAAGTACACTTCCAAAAATGTTGGCGGCTGTATTCCATGTTGTTTTGGTTGTTTTTTTAACAGTCTAACAGAGACCCACACATTTCAATCCTGTTCTATATTATGTCATCAGAAACACCTTATTCAGCGTCATCGGCAGTTTGTGAATATCTTGAAAACATTTTTGGCGAATACTGTTGTAATAGAATTTGAAATCATTGACAGAAAAACAGACCAGAAGAGTGAGAATCAACACTTTTTGGATTTGGTCACGCAGACGGACGTGTTGCTCTTCTGGATGTGTTCAATAATTATCTGGGTGCAAAGTAAACATCAGAGCAGAAAATGCAGGCCATTGTCTGGTATGTGTGTGTGTTATACATATTTGTGTGGTAATGGCAGCACACAATCCAGAACCACACCTGTGATTCCATGAGAGGCTCAGGCTCACAAAGCTACTGCTCAAACACGGCAGGGCTCATAAATAACTGTTAACATTGGATAATCTGCAAAGACAAGCTATTCTTCGTCGTGAAGCGATGATGACTTGGCAGCACGTGAACACACATCAGTGTCTGAGCACATGAAAACAGGAGGGGGTTGTTTTGGGCGACTGTAGTTATCAAATAAAGTTTGAACCTTTTTTTGGGGCAAAACAAAAGCATGAAGCGTTCTGTTGACAGTCTGAAGGAGCATTGTACACGTCTCGTCCCGCCATCCGATCGATGCATCGTCCCCAGAGGACACACCAGAGCACAATAACCCCCAAAACATTAAAATGTTAACATTGTTAACAAATAGTAATAATATTAAAGATTTTTAAAAAGAATAAAATCTGGAATCCTTCTTCTGTACAGCGACTGGCGATAGGTGAAACCCCACCCAGCCCAGTCGGATTTGGCAGTGGTCTAACACTTGTGCTTCATGGCAAGCTGTAGAAAGATTGGGGTGGGGGGGGGTTACAGGATAATACCATGAGTAATACAAGAAGACAGTGTTCAAGTGGAGTAAAAAGCTTGAAATAATGAGCAGATGCAACAGGCTGACCACTGTCCCCCACAGTGAAAACAAGAATATGAACGAATAAAATGAGGAAATGTGATTTTAATTCAGATTAGATGACTTTAGAGCTCATCCACAGAATAATTATAAGCTGTTAGCAGAGGTTTACTACACAGGTGCTGGAAGGCAGGCAAGGGGTCCTGGTGTTTTTGTATTCAGGCAATGACGAGGCAGGTTCATTTATCTCATTAACAAGGGTTCTAATGGGTCTTGGCTGAAGGGTCGTTAGAGAGATGACCGGGGACACCAAACTAATACAGAGCTACAGAAGACAATTAAGGATGGAACACACACACGGCCGTGTCTCCATGACTTCAGAGGACATTACATAGACTTAAATTGACCTTAACCATAGTTACTACTTGCTTAACCCTAACTTAAACCTTAAAACGTTTTCCCCTTAAAATGTACATTATCTGGGCTTTTTTTCCCCATTAGGACGACAAGCTCCCATAACGTGAGTGTGTAAACAGATTAAGGTCCTCACAATATGAGTAATAGCAGGGCCACACACATGCACACACACAGTATGGGGTATGCTGTAGTAGAATGAGGAGAATTGAATTCTACATACTGAACAAGTGGGGGCAGCAGAGCAGCATGCAGAAAGGTTGATTCAAACTGAGCAGCTAAATCGCCTGCTGTCATGCAGTGAGGCGCAGTGAGGGAATTACAGGAGGGAACAAAGGAGAAGAAGCAAGGTGACCCTGTCACAGCACTTCAGATGCACTGGGCATTGATTTAAAGTTACACTATGTGCAGAGGTCCACTTTAAACACATGCAGATGACGCAAGTTGCAGAGAAACTCAAATCCTTCATAAAACCTCCTGTCAAGCCAAAGTCATTCTCAAACAGAATTATGAGAAAGTGCAGGAGTTAGAGTTTGTTGATTCCCGCAGGATTGACCTCTTTCACCATTTCTATTGCCTTCAGCAGAAGGCTCCAGACATGCAGCAGTATGAGTTTGATATTAATATGCAGGATAAATGATAAGTTATAAAGGAAATGATTACAAAAAAAAAAAGCTAATGGCAGCAAGTGAAATGAGAAATGCAGACAATCGAGTGATTCTTCGTGGGGGTCCTGCTGTCGTTTTCTCCAGAAACCACCGCAGCCGAGACATATTTCTCTGCTTATCACAGCTTTTGTAATTCATCACAGTGGGGAAGCTCATCTGTGAACAGTAAGAGCCGCGCAAGGCTCCTCAAATGTCTTTCAATTATCCCTCCATTACTGGTGCGGCGTTATGCATCACTCAAAACAGTCATTTCAGTGGGTAGTGAATGGCTTTACTATTGAAGTCAGTGACACCACTTCAGCGGGCTCATGTCAAGCCGCAAAACCAGGGGTGGGTGTTATCCTGTGTGCTATTAGAGAGGCTGCTGGTCATAATCAGGTGCTCTCATTACAAAGCAATAGATGTTTTCATTTTGTTTTGAAGAAAAATAATCATATTATCCTTATAACCTCATTAAACAGCTTGCTAGTGGTTTTCCTGACAAACATGAGATACGGGACAGATGGAGCATAAGGCGAGACGAGAAAAGAGAGTAAACGAGAGGAGAGGATCAAACGTATCTTCCCACAGCAGAGAGCAACTCTGCTGAAAGGTCGGAGTTTCAAAGAACTTCAACTTTTCTGTTTAACCCATAAAGACCAGATGTGTGTTTATATCTTTAAGACCGGCTGCGATGTCTCTGTGCTTCTAAGCCGCATGAGACCTCTGCGTCTTATCCACGATGTCATTGTTTTCCAGACTGATGAAATACGTCGTGATTCGCTGAAATACTCTAGGGAAAGGTGAAATGTATGATGGGAGTTTGTTTCAGACGTTGGCCGACGATCTTAGCGACAGGAGCGATATTGACGCAGGGCACACCAGTGTTTCATTGACGAAAACAACCATGAAAACAACAATGAAGAAGATTCAGATGATGTTCCTGCTGAGCCCTGAGGAAGGAGGGGGTCTCTCTTTTTTCTTTATGAAGTTGAGGGACACAACAGTGATTTACACTGCAAACCAAATGTTTAAGCTATTTTATCTTTATCTGCTTCAGAGGCTGAGATACATTGGATATTCTGTCAGCTCTCCAGAAGACCTTCAGGTTTTAGGGGGTCGTTTCCAAACAACGCTCAGGTTGTAGGGGGCAATTTTATTCTGCACCTTAGGTCTTAATGGGTTAAGTCAAATGTTCATCTTTTGGCTGAAATAGAATAAGTTTAGACCCGAAGTCAACATTTCAAAGCTTTGTGTTAAAACACCCTGAGGCTTTGCATTGTAATGCATCTTTCCTCGCACATGCACTCACCTTGTGTGCAGTGACAGCAAACTGCTCGGCACTGTTCATCATGTCTGCGGTCCTCTCCTCGGTCCGACCTAATCGCTCACCGCGCTCATTCAGAGCCTGGCTGGCCTTCTGCACAGCACTCGTCACGCTGTCGGCGGCTGAGTGGAGTATACTGTTACCTGCAGATAACAGAGGGGACCAGGGAGAAGAGCAGATGGGCAAAGAGAATAAAGAAAGTGAAAGAGAAAAGACAAAAAAGGAAGGAGATCATCAGTCCTTTGGTCAATATAGGGGAGCGGCTGTGAAAAATGAGCGTGTGACATTAGATGGGTGTCGTCCAATCAGTGACCCAGGGTATTCCTGTTAATGGTGGAGGACTAAAACATGAAAAAGTAAATGGCTTTCCATCAGGGCCAACGAGGGAAGGTGGCTAATGACTTTTCTTCAAAGCTGATTTACTTCAAGGAAAGAGCAAGTGAAATTAACCTTTTCAAACTTAAAGGAATGCAACGGCGACACATGCAATGCTGGATTTAGAGTCTCTTTAAAACGGGAGGATGTCATTTCTGTTGACATCCAGCGCTGCTTCGGTGCCGGCTCTGGGATTGTTCTTCTCTATTCTAACCAATAGTGCAACACAGAGAGGACGTGTGGGCTCTGGCTCACTGGCAGCCCTGGAGAGAAATCAGCAGTGGCTGTAAGACGGAACACATCTTCAGAGAGCTGTGGCAGCCCCGCGGATGTGTCTCCTGACAAGCCATTAATCCACCGCGTGTCGGGGGTGCTGCTGTTATGCACTACGCTAACAACTCGAGTAGGAACAGCAATCTTCCTGCTGCTTTCTCTTTGTTGGCGATACAGTTGCATTCTTCCAGTGGGGTATAATCTGTCATTAACACACATATATATATATATATATATATGAATGTACCCGAGGACAGGATGCCAGTGTGAGAAAATATCTGCATTGTTTTTAAAGTTGTCACCTACTACTGATGGGATCTGCTATTTAGTTGGCCGGAAAGAGACGTCTTGAAAAGTCATTTTTAATTACAACAGAGATTATTAAAAATGAGAGCAACACATAATAAATTCAACACTACTTTATTTGACAATGGCTGTCGCTGGATGCAAGATACTAATAAGGTACATTTACAAAAGTGAATAAAAAAATTGATTGTGAGACTAAATTACTTTCAGCATGTCTTAAAACATGTGTTCCTGAGTATGGCGATTTATCAGCTGCTGTAAAAACACCAAATGGCATTTGTTATTAAGAGTGTGGATACCCCACCCAGTCAAGTTGGGTTCGGAGGCTTTTCTACTTGATTTTTCCACAGTGCACATGCCTGTAATCATGGAAAACATCCCACTCAAGTCGGGTTCAAACAGAAAACACAGAATGCCTGTTGGGTTCAGGTCCAGCTCGATTCGTTTTCTCTCTATTGGGTTTGGGTATAAAGTTGCGACCCGACCTTCTCCCTATTTCTTATTGCTTCGGCCCGGTCTGAATTGTTAGCGAGAGGCTGCTGAAACGCCGAATTCATAACTTTGTTGTCTACTCCTGCAGACAATTTCAAAAAAAGTTGAAAAGTTTTCAAAATAATAAAGAAACTCACCAGGTGATGCGATAAGCCAGAGGAAACGATATTCTCACATAAACAGTAAATGAGTTTGAGGAGAAGAAATAGACAGAGCAACAGCTTGAAGGTACTGACTGTATTAAGACCCGACCATCTTTTCCCACAGGAAACTACAATATAGTGAGTCTATGTCCCGTAGCATCAATGCAGGTAGTGAGTGACAGGTAATTGGGACAGTTCCACTGCAGTGGGTTATAAGACAGCCCCAAAAGCAGACGGCGAGGCCAGCTGCTTTTCTTTCACAAGAAAGTTAACTTGATAAAGTCAAAGCAATTTGGTGTAGACACACAAATGTGCCGCAGACCCACACAGATGGACACACTGCAATTCATACCCACGCACTAGAGGAAATGGAAAGTCTTACATCAGCTAGTTTTCCAGAGATTACAGCAAATGAACCACAGGTGCGGGAACACATCTGGACCTATGGTGAACTAAGCCTCACCCGATTAATAAATTTAAAACTAAACACCATAGTTAACAGTAAAATGACACCGGACAACGTGGATGTAGTATTTAATCAATCTATCAATCCAATTGTATCTGTATAGCCCATATTTACAAATCACAATGTGTCTCATAGGGCTCAACAAGGCCTGTACTTTCTTACCTTTGAACTATGACACCATGAGCAAAGTTATGTAACCACAATACCTGGAAAATGAGGATTCCAGATCACATACAACACATTCCTGCTCCGCTTCTGTCTGAGGGGGGAAGAAGAAACATTTTCTCACAGTGGCTTTAGGTCTTCACTAGAAAGGAGACCTTTTCACCTTCAGACAGATTCCTCTTAATCCTCTCCTCCTGGAGAGTAACCCAGGGAGTAATACTCCCATCATCCCTCAATATCACCCCCCCACACCCCCCACCCTCTCCACACCCTTCACCCACAGAACATGTCTGCGCACCATCTTCCTTCTCTCTTTAGATCAGTGGTGGGCGGCAGCGTGGGCTCCCCCAGTGGAGGATGTAATTACAGAAAAAAAAAAGGTGTGTGGGAGTGGTTTATGTTACGCGGTGCCACCGCTGTGATCGGCTTTAGTGTGTCTCAACTTAAAATGGTAACACATCAGCAATCGCTGTTATTAGTGGGGAGAACAGCAGGTCTTTTGTTTCACTTTGGGGATTCGCTGGTATTAATTCAGTCTTAGTTTTAATGAGGCAGGAGTTCACAGTTTGTCCCATTATGACCCTTCTGCTGCACTGGTGGATCTAAAAGAGGAGCCTTTTCATCCACATACGTTGTTGATCCATGACACGCCTCTCTCAGAAATGCACAAGGAATTTTGTTGCTGTACCCCATGATGTCCTCACAATAAGCCAGGGTTTCTTTAACAATGGAGAATCAAGAAAAGGGGGAAGTTGTTTTTCCATCGACAAAATACTGTAGAAAATAGGAGCTGGGGCCAAAGAAACATAACAAGGAAGAGGAAAAATCATTCAACGTCAACTTCTCTCCTTTTCCACTTCAGCTGTAGGCGCGAGATTACAGGCTACACTGCTGATGGACATCAACAGGAACGTGTCAGAAAATAAACACTCAACAACTCATATTCACTCCCGAGGCAAACAGGATCGGATGGTTAATTTCAAGAAGAAACACCTACACAAAACAGATTCATGCAAATGATACAAGATGATGAAGTGCCTTTCATACTTTCACTCTGGCAGCGTACATGCTCATATCACCCCAGTGCAGGGATAATGCTGTGGGGTGCAATGTGTGGGTGTTTGAAGAGAGAGAGAGTGTGTGTCTCTTACAATAATTTCCTTACATACTTATCTGCACTCCGACAAGTTCCATCAAAAACGTCTCCTTATTACCCAGAGATTACCAGAGGGCTTTAAGGCTGCTGTTATTCACTCACAAGAAACACGAAGCGCTCCGTCAAGGACTTCTTTAAGTGATCGCAACCCCACTCAATCACATCCAGGGTCTCTTTTACTTTATAGTAAAGTGTAATTGCTATTATTTTAAACCAGGGCGTTCTTTTCCCCAGGTTTCTGCTCTTATGAGATCACTTGTTTTACTGGAGGTTTATGTAATTTCAGTTCACAGAGAGGACATACAGCATGATTACATTATCCTCATGTTTGGTTGTTGATCTGACTAATACAGTTGAGTGCACAAACAAAAATATATTTCTAACCAAGTTAATGGTCACTTTTTAAACTCGTATTTACATTTAGCTCAACTGTGTGTGGTCCATGAAACAACTACTTCCAGAAATCTCTGTCTGATGATCATCTCATCGGCTTCACACTTGACATGTGTATTGTTAAAGGCAGAAGGAAGTGCAGTGTCAATTTGGTGCAATTGTGACACGTGATGTGTTCAATATTAACAAACTTTGAATAAACAGGCGACCGGCGCTCTGTAGCATCAACTTAATTGTGATGCTGTTGATAACGACAACAGCGCGCTCACGTCAACAGCAACGACAACTGATTCCCCAGGGTTCTGCAGACTGAGTCGAGCTTCGCTGAACTTTGAATAAACAGGTGAACAGCAGCGATGTAGTGGGTTCAGGGCTCTGGAGCAGGTCTTTACTGGTGAGCTCAATTACTGCAGGTCAGGTTCAGCATCACCACAGGCCGAGCAAACGGCCCATTCCAAACAGACACACTTACAACGGGCAGCAGTGCACTGGTTAAAAAGTAGTATCCAGTATCCAGAAAAGTACTGAAACTGAAAAATACTTTTAAAAAGTATCAATTTATTTTGTGTGATGAGTGCACAAGGATCCAAACCATTATCTTGGTTGGAATTTGATTGGTTTTGTGATAAAAGAACATCTTTGAATGTATTTCGGTTGGATAAATAAAATTATCATGGTTGCATCAAGGTTCTTTCAATGCTTTTGTAGACTGATATTTAACACGATTTCTTATCTGACGACATAAAAATCGAACAATATTTTAATCTGACTTTCTTATAGTCCCTTATTTATCATGTGTAAACTGTTTCCTATTTCATTAAATACTACAAAGTCAAGTTTAAGTATCCTATTTTCAGATGGATTATGTCTAAAATAAGAAAAAAACAGAGCAGGCGATTGTAATGGTCACATGGGTCATGCTGCTCCTGCTGCAAGAGAACCCCCTGCTGCAGTTGAATTCATGCAAATCCTGACATTACTGTACATTACCTGCAGCAGCATATGATCAAACTATAGCAGAGGTTCCAGGGAGGTCACCTCCCTCTGGCAATCCTGATACACACCTATTATTTCTCCCTAGTCTCTTATCCAATCACTTTCCTTCACATTATTCCTGTAGTTATTCCCCATACAGTTAATTCACTCTTTCGATGGTCACCCCCTAAACACCTTTCATAGAGGGCAGTTCTCTCTATATTTCCAATAACACCCCCCTTTCCACCATGAAGTATATTATATCCGTAAGTACAGCTTACTGTATATGTCTCATATACATTAAATCAGAGTCGACTAGGCAGCACAATGCTGCACGTTCTCATTCCCACCTCCGCAGGCGTAGGACCTCAACTTGTTGAACATTCGTCATCGGCATATAAACTCGGTTGTTAATATAAAATGTGGGAATCAATGTTGAGCTTCAGACAAATGATCCTATTATAACCAGTAATAAATCTGTTAGTGTGGAGGCCCTATTACCTTTTTGGCCCCTCTGGCATGATCCACATTTGATTCACTTCTAACACACTTGTTATTGCATTATTATTTTGGACGTGTAGCAACCGAATGACACCTTCAATCTCGTCAAACTGGGGAAAAAGCAAAGGAGATCAATCTGCCCCTGACACTTTTCTGTTGGACGGAAGGTTTGGCCTTTCTTACTGAGTTGGCCTTTTGTTTAGTCATGCTGGTTAAAAGGCATCAGCCAGACATGGAACACTCTGTCTTTAAAGCACCTCAGCACTGACAGAACAACAGCTACTAGGTATTAATGAAGAGAAAACTCTGTTCACAGAGCACATAAGCACATACTGATATCCATCATTAGAGTCTTTACTGAGCTTCAATGTTATTCTATTTTCAAATTATATCAAGAAGTATAGAAAAGTAAGAAATCATTCAATCAACCTTGTATCAAAGTGTGAATTACCTCTGCACATTCAGTGAGGAAGGAGGAAAGTGAGCACAACTCACACAGCCTTTTAATGGAAACTTAAATTCCCTTCCAGCGTGTACTGAACCCCCACAGTGCTAACACACACACACACACACACACACACACACACACACACACACACACACACACACACACACACACACACACACACACACACACACACACACACACACACACACACACACACACACACACACGGGAAATGCTGACCCTGTGCTCACTGGGAGCACACAGAGGGAATCTGTGTGTGTGTAAATTGTAACTACAGCACAGCTCTGTAAAATCAACAACACGGGTCAGTTAAGTCCCTGAGAGCCAGGAGCACAGCCGCCGTTCAGACATTTAGAAAACTGGATTAATTTTAAACTTTTAGAAATCAAAATTAATTATAATAAGACTTTCAAATGTTTCTTATAGTACTACTTAACATATTGCTGATGCTAATCTCAGATGGAAATCGGGTGCCCCTTGTAGATATCTCATATAGGGAGATATTATTTGTTTAATTTTAAGAATTCATCATGTTTTAGTAAGGAATCATTTCTTCCAAGTTGTTTTGTAAACCATTGTCTTACCTTGTCTTAGCAGATGACCGTGGCGGGAAACAAATTCTTTCCTCTTTCTGTTCAAATAGACCTTGCAACGGAAAATGACTGAATCTACAGCTCGGCCTTCTGCGGTGAGAAAATATTAACAGTCATGGTCAGATTGGATGTTTACAACAGGATATGGTTTTTGAAATTAGTCCAGATGGGTTATTTGTTTTGGGAAATGAAACCACAAGTTAAAGGGTTCAGTTCTTTGTAATTGTCATGCAACTGTTAAAACTGGTTACTGTTATATCATTTATCTGTTGGGGAAAATGGATACTGCACAGTGAAACGTGTATTAATGGTTATTTTATGTTCAGGAACTTTAACTAGTGAGACATGTTGGCAAAAAATCCACTTTACGCTTGTTCACAACACACTGAAGTAGTCTTAAGCCAAACACTCTCCAAGAAAGTCCATGACAAGTTTGTCTCAGGTTGCAGGTTTAAAAGCTTCCACTTATCTTACTGAATTCAATTTCAACCTTGAATCTAAAATGTTTTATTGAAATTGCTTTGCATATCCACATCAAATCCTTTATTGTTCTAATATATATATATATACACATTTTGAGAGTCAGAGAGCTATTTTGATTATGGTGTTTACATGAGATGCTAATAGAATATTCTATTCACATTACCGTTTACATATTACAGCACAAACCCTGATTATGACATCATTGTGTCATTATATCCTCTAACGTCTAATTTGGCAAAAGCTGCAACTCCTCTCTATTTTTCCAACTTGTTTACACCAAGGTCATGCGTCACCGAGCAGTTGGACTATGTCAATGTCGCAAAATGCTTTGAGAACTATAGGATGTTATACTGCGAATCAGACATATCATACATATCATCATATTATCATACTCAGGTCGGAATACTCCAAATATCATAATCTGATTATTACTTATTCAGAGTATGACCTTATCTGGGTTAAGTTAATCAGAAAACACTGTTTACACAGCAGTGTCTTCTTCAGACTATCAGCTGAATCGGGTTAATATCGGAATATTGGTGTCAAACTGTCCATGTAAACAGTCATTGATGAATCACATTGACTACATGGCCGTTGCTTGCAGTCTACTATCATTTTCAACTGAAGATTGACAGGATCTCGTGGAGTCAGCCTGGGAAAACCGATCGAGATGAGGCGTGTGAAGAACCGAGCTGCTGGCACTGCTGACATTGTCAAGTTTTAACATCCCCAGTTCAGACATGTACGAACCAAAACCCGTCCTGAGAGATCTGTCACTTGGCAGTAACATCCGCTACATTAATCATGTGCTTGTTAACTTGAATGACAACACATGTTTGTCTTCAAGGGGCGTTAAACCAAATGTTTTTATTGCACCGATTTGCGCGTCTTAGTTTCTCTCTCCTGAATTACCCGTGTATTTTTTTTATCTTTTCATGCGACTGCCACCCTGGGATGTTTTTTCTGCAGGTAGAGTCTCCCACAGTTATGGTCCCACACCTGAGCAGCGTCATGAGTTTTGTTTTGCACTGGTGTGAGACTTAAACTGGAGTAGACACAGATGGCTTCGGGCCGGAATCCTCACTGTTCCTCTTGTCACAAAGTGCGGGGGGGGAACTGTCAACTTTTGCATCCGTCTCACGCACAGCGTCCCTCCACACACACTGGGAGCCAGGAGTTTATTATCAGATCATCACCCTGAAGGATTTCCAGCACGGTGTCAATAGCTAGATCAATAGATGATGCTACAGACCCTGGTTTCATGGCCCTTAAAACGTGTTTTTTAAATAGGACATTTATGTCGGTAAATTCATCGATATATTACGAGGCTGTGCTATGTGCCTGATAATCATCTATGACTTGTGCAGTAAAAATAACAGTGTAAGTGTAATTTTCAGATCTACTGGAGGCGTTTGGATGATGTGGAACATTTACACTGAATAATCCATCCCACTCTAAAGACCCCTGGGTTCAGTGCTCTCCCCAACACCACTTCCTTCCCACCTACACATTAACAGGCCACATTATGCACCAGGGGTACATGTAAGCAAGTTTCACATGGTCAGGGTTTGTGGAGTAGGAGGGAGGTCAAGGCAACGTAACAGAATAAGAAGGAGAGGCAGCATCTTGGTCATGAATGGTCAGATAGTGGGATCCCACACACAGGCTGAGGAAAGGAGCGAAAGCAAACGGTAATTATAGTACCACACACACTCTCCTACTTTATAGACCATACAGTATATTTTCCACATTTACTCTATATTACAGGTTACTTTTTTCCTCATTATTTTTTAGACCTATATCTTAGCTGTTGTTAATACTGTTTTAAACGTATTTTACCTATTTTTGTCTAAGTTCTTTTCTAAATACATCTTATTTTTCAAATAGTTATGTATATTTCTTTTGTCTTTGTATCATAATTCTCTAGATCTGTATACATTTCCAGTCTATTATAACTAACAAAACACAATTTTCCCGGAGATAAATAAAATATTTCTCATTCAAGATTTGAATGATAAAAAATACTTTCCAAAGCTGAGGCATCACCCAGAAATCCCTAAAAATCTTTTTTTTTGCATAAAGAGTGACAGCTTTAACAAAAGTGCACATTTTCAATATCAATTATTATTAATTCAACGCCTTTCTCACAGTAAACTGTAATTGTAAAAGGTAATTGATTCCTGTATGTGGGGCAGATGGACAACCTGCAGGCGGTTACGGGGTTTCCATAAATAATTCCATGAATAATACAACAGGTTGAGTGGTGCTCACAGATGAGGCGTGGGGGGGGGTAAACAGATCAATATCTGATCAAGACACGCAGCATGCTGCATTCTCTACTGGGTTGCACTGCAGAAAACAACAAGACAACCCTTCACCTACCAGGTAAACAAATCCTTTGCAGCCAGGATATCACCAATTATGTGGTTTTACTTTCACATTTCACACCGACCTGTTTGGGAATCGGTTGTGTTTGGACATGTTTGCTCAGCGTGTCTTCACTTTACTCGTCGGGCATGAAATCCATGTTATTTTCACAGGGAGAGGTTAGCTTTGGACTGACTGTTTCTCCTCAGTCTCACAGACTTAATATCAGTGTCAGACAATAATTAAGGGACTGTTACAGCACTTCAATGTTATTCTAAAGGGTGGAAACCCATCAAAACGAATGAGTCTCACACTTCAGACACACACGGCGAAATATTAAAGTCATATAAATTAGAGAATAATTATTGCTTAGTGTTGTATTTTCTCTGTGCTGTAAAACCAGTCGATCTGTGTCAATCTGTGCTTTGAGTCACAGCTGATGCATTTTGTTGGACATCCTCGTCGACCTCACTTCGACAGAGAGCTCAACAGATGCTGTGTACGAGCGAATAAGCATTTTAATATGCATTTTCATACGCAGCAGGTGCTGGTTGTCATCGTACATAATCAGATTCGGGTTGGCTTACAGCACAGTGTGACAGCAGCGAGTCTGTCACTGCAGAGCCACTGTGTTATCAACAGGAATATCAACCCAGAAGAGTGGGGGGGGCTTTTTAAACGGTCTTACCCCCCAGCAGTTTGGACTGACAGTTGATGAACTCTGGTTTCCGTGCCGCGCTGTAGCGCTGGCAGGTGTGGTGGAGGATCTGGATGAAGGTGCACTTCTCTCCTGCTGAACCGGCAACCCACTGGTCGAAAGCATTTTCAAACATCATGTCAAACTCAGGAGAGTCCTAGGAGAGATAAACAGTGAGAGGGTGGGGAAAGTTATTTTGTCTCTACGGATCCTCGAGGGTATATTCACTAAATAAATACCAGTGGCTGAGAGAGAGTCAAAATGACGTACTTTGTTGGGGTCGATGCCGTTGACCTGCCGTAGCTGGTCAATCGTCCACTGTGACCTTTTTATGAAGGCGGAGGATCCTTGAAACTGCTTCACCTTCGTGATGGATAAGTGGGAAGGTTTCTTATTCGTCACTGTGGAAACAAAAGCAAGAAAACACACCACGTGAGAATGCTGCAGCAACTCCACACACCTACATTGAATTCCAGAGAACGAGGTCTTTGTGCAACTTCTTCAGATGACATGCAGAAGTTTAGATTAGGATGAATGTGATAGTTTGAGTCACGAGATGAGGAATATTAAGAGTCACGCAAAAAAGGAATAAGCTTCTTTCTGTGGGCGGCAGAAACAAAGGGATCCATTAACAATGGACAATTCAGTTTTGGCGCCAATATCAACAGAGACCCTGATACCATTTCTCATGAGAAGACAGAGCCCAGCCATGAAGAGACAAAACCTTTACACATGGATTTGGCTTTTGTTGTTACCCTGTCAAACTGCTATAATTGTATACATGTTGTGTGATGAATATCTGTTGTATTTCAGCTAAATAAAGCAAACATTTCTACACAACTGGTTTGGAGAACACAAACACTTGTATTGCTCCTGTCTAAGTACAAATAGCTGAGTGGTTTTATACAGTGCTGAGCACAACTCATTAATCTCCACACAAGTGATGTATTTCCTCCGCTGCACTTGCTGACATAATCTAAGTGGCTAACAAATTACACATTCAAGCATTGAGGCACTGGCTTTAAACAGCTCACTAACGACAACAACAAACTGGGGTGAAACATTGTGTTGCCATTAAAATGATTAGGTATTGCAAAGGTTTTATCGGTCGGTGCGTTCACAAGTTGTATTTTGTGCGGTTCAGGAAAAGAATAGCTACATTTTATGTACAGCAAAAAAGTAAATATTCTTATTATGAATGGAATGATTTGCAGACAGATCAGAAAATATACATGTTTATATCTACTAAACAATTTTTAGGGGAATCAAAGAAAGTAAATTGTTGTTCCTTGTTAAGCCATCGAATGGAAATTGCTGTTTTTGTTACATGTCAAACAAGTGTTTTTTTAATATGACATCAGTTTCTACTTCTTATTCTTAGAGAAGGCAAGAAAGGGTTTAGAGAGGTCACTGTGACCTTGACCTTTGACCATCGATCACCCAAATGTAATCAGTTCATCTCAGAGTCCAAGTGAACATTTGTACCAAATATGAAGAAATACCATCAAGGTGTTCCAGGGATGTCGCGTTCACAAGACCAAAAATAAATAGGCCAATAAAGTGTAATATTCATGAATGACTAACCAGGATTCTTTTTCAGCTGCCAATAACTTTCCTCAGACTTTTCACCTTCTGTCCACTGACCTCATCACTTTGTCCTCAACTTGGCCACTTGTGTCCTTGCCCTGAATATCCATGCTCGACTCTTCCTATATAGAGATGACCCCCGACCACGTGTTTACAGATCACCGAGGCTCGCAGCTGGATGTGTGTGCGTCTGGACACTGAACCCCTTTGTCTTGCTCAGGGGCAACGTGCTCCTGTGTTGCTTTTTTAACCCCGGCAGCGAACCTCTGCTTCCGCTCTCTCTCTCTCTGTCCCATATTTGCCGTTGTGTCATCTCAGACAGAAAGGGAAGTGTCCGGGTCACTTTCACTGCTGCTGCCCGACACTCTGCTTCTCGTCTCTCCAAAAAAAACACGGCTATCCTGCCAGCTGTCATGTTTTACTTCAGCCTTTTGTTCAGGGTCGCTTTGTGAAGGCTCCACCACACCCGTGATTGGATTTTTAAAAAATATAGGTAGGGGGCTGAGTGTTAGATCAGGTGATGCGTTCAGTAAGTGAACTCCCCTGAGAGGAGGAATGTTTGGATTTCTTTTGTGTATCCATTTAGACAGCTGCAGTTAATACTCGAGGTGCGGCGCCGAGGTTGCAGGGTGGAACAGACAAAGGCAGACAGATACAGTACAGGCAGACTGGCAGATACTTCTTTTTTGATTCCCTTCTTTGAGGATTTATTTTTATTCAAGCCGACAGCCACAGCCATGACAAACAGATGAAGTGAGTGATCAGAGCTGTCTCGGGTCACACAGTAGGCTAATAGAAGAAAGACGATGACAGCTGCATGTAATGAACCGGTGTGTTGAAGGGAAGACGTCCGGAAACTGAGGTCAATGAATTCGCAGCAAGAATAATTTGTCTCTAAGCCACATTCACGGCAAATGATTGACTAATGCACAGAGCTACATTGTCTGAAACGATTTGGTAGAAAGTGGTTTCAGGTTTCACGTTGGTAGCTGAGAGATAAAACACGAGAGAGTAGGAATTCAACAAGAAACCATCTCTCTCTTAGACATGAGCCTCACCTCCAACTTATCCTTCCAGAATCATCCTACTACCAAACTGTACAGGGCTGAGAATCTGGGAAAAATCAAACACAATTAATTTACGTTGGTTTCAAACAAAAACTGCTGCAGCCACAATTACAACTAGTGAATATTTGGTATTTTTTATATCATAAAATCTACCAATTGTTTCAGCCCAGCACGATGTCAGCTATGTGATAATGATGTGATCTCCCATCCAAGCCAAATCTGCCAGGCTGCATGCAAGTGGGACGCAGCAGACTGAGACTAGAATTACTGCCACCAAGTTTATGTTAAATCTGCAGACATTTCTTTCCTGGACTAATAATTTGAAGAGGCTCCCAAAGGCCAGTTTTGAATTATCATGTTCAAGACAAAAACTGTTTTTGTGATATTCTCATCACTTCACCCTTGAGTCAAATTGAAATTTTTAACCAAATCTGAAGAGTCCTTCTTGAGATCTATTCACAAGAATGAGGGGGACAGACTGGAAAACGTTAAACACCCTGACGCGGAGGCATGAATACAGAAACAGTGATTTTACAATAAGCTGTACTCATGGTTTATTGGTTGTAATCTCTTTTTTCAACCTGGAGCATATTGTACAACATAACAGATGAAAAATAAATTCAGGATAATAAATGAGTGCAATTGAGAGAGGCTTTGAGAGAGACGTCCCTGCATTAGCATATTTATCACAGGCTCCGTGGTGAGTCTGCCTTTTGAAACAATCACACCGACTCCAGGATTAGAACAGTGGAGAAATGGCATGAAACACGAGAAACTCATCATTGCTCACATGGGGAGTAACATTTACTGCACATTCAAACACAATCCACTGGCACCAAACCTTTAAACCAAACTTTAACATTTCTCTAAAACCTGACTACTAAACTCATCTACTATATATGTGACTATATCTCTGTGGAAGTGACGAGGCGTCTCGAGGACAGAGCTAAATTGTCAACACATCATCACTGAGGTCTTAATCAAAGTGCCAGACACCCTCCAGAGCCTCGGAAATCTATTTCATATTCATATTCGGTTAACTCCCACCTTGTCTGAGTAGCTTCCCCGGCATGTTGATCAATTACTGAAAGTTAGGAGAGCTCGCCTTATTGAAACAGCAATCAAAGATGAGTCTGCGAGGAAAAAATGTACCCTGAAATTAAACCTCATGTTGCTTTCACAATAAATATAATCACTGAGTGACAGAGTGAGTGCAGAGAAAGAGCCCATAATATTTTGGCACACATCGAGAAAATCTAGATATAGTGGTCCTGGGTTTTTTTCCCACTTATTTCTGACCATTACCAAGGGAATGATGCTGGGATTTTAACAAAAAAAACATATTATTCTTCCGCAATGGGGATTATAATTTGTTTTATTGGCTTCAAGGCGACTGGCAGGCGATTGGCAGAGGTATGTGCTCTACTGAGTGCCAATCCAGTTTTATTATGAGTGGTCACAACAAAGTTTGAACTTTTATGGATGAAGACGTATTTTCCCTTGTTGTTCATTAACTGAAATGGATAGAATATGATAACTTCTTCACTTAGAAGAGGATACAACTCAAACAATTTGACTTCAGAATACTAACACATAATAAACTCTTGAATGATCAAACACGAGTTATTACTACATCATGAATCTAGTTACAAGGGAAAGACCACGACCACTGACAGGCTGCCAGGGCCATTGTTTCCATGAGGGCTGGCTGTCAGAGGAAGGCCATGCTGGGGTTCCTGTCCTGCTCCTTTCTCATGCTCCGATCGTGACATGCTCTCACTTCCTCCAGTGGATCGGTCGCTTGTTGTGCTTGGCTGTGATAGAGCTCTGCTCCCTGAAGGAAAACGCAAACTCTACCATTCACATACTGTGGCCGCCACACATGAAAAAACATTCTCAGGGTCAGCTCTGCCCCGAGGGAATGTTATAATAGTTGTGGAAGTTACGAGAGAAATGTGAGCACTTGGGGGATTTCTGGCAAAAACAGTACCGACACAAATGATCATGTGAGAAGCGTGCAGGGTGTCGGTTTTGAATGCATACAAGAATTTGTGGAAATGTTGAATTAAACACTGTGAAAACATGGATCATCTGGAACAACTGTGGAATGTATGGAGAAGTATCTGAGCTTGCCAGAGACACCGTGAAAAGCTCATAAAATCTGAAGCAGGACCACCCACACGGGCAAAACATTAATAACTTCCTTTCCCCTCATATGATATAACTTAATCCTCATTGTCAACACTGACGCTTATCAAAAATCTACTTACACGAGCTATAAATATGATATGCATCAACATTTTTGGGCCATCCGAGCGGAGATATGAAAATCCTGCACCAGGGAACAACAATAGATCACATCAGATATGGAAGATAAAGTGTCGTTGTGCTGGTGGGGAAGTACAGTGTTGCTCTTGGAATCACTGGTTGTTTCAAGTTTTACCAAATTAAAAACCTATCAGATCTTCTATTTGTATCACACTTTCTGATTACAGTTTTAAAAAAATACCCTGTTACTCAAGCTTAAAAGATAAAAGTATGTTTACCCATCTGCCCTACTCAACCATGTGGGCTAATGATCTCTTGACTAATCAGACCTCTTCAGTCAATGGGCCCCTTTGCTCTGACATTAAGTAGACACAGTTGCCATGGCAATCTTATTTGCATGGCACAAAAGACACCTGAGAAGCAGAGGCTAAAACCGAGTCACTCTCATGCAGGGAGAGCGAGCGAGAGGGCGGTTCACATGCGACTCCGGGTCGACGCCTGTTCACAATTAACAGGCTTTTGAAGCCATTTGGATATTGTTAAGATAGTAGGAAATGTTAATGGACAAAAAAAGGGCTTGGCCACAAGATCTGTTGTACTGTAGTCTGTTTGGCTTGGCCGACGCTCTCACTCCATTGTAAAATAGGAATGCTCTCGAGGGATAGATCATACGTGGTTGCACAAACTAAACAGATGAGGCCACATCACGAGCGGTGAGCGGTGAGTTTAGTGCAGAGTTCATGTGAGGAAAAGAGTTCGCACGACGCTTTCATCTCAGGCAAAGAATGTGTTTCACACTTTGTGGAATCACTGAAGTCGTTATCAGTGGAGTTGAGGTTCTTAGAAAGATGTATTCTGCACATTTCATGTCCCCATCTCTAGAGGCAACAGCCTGAAATGATCACCTGCATGTGGGCTACAGAATTTAAAAGAGCTATCTTTTTTTTTTGCAAAGGACACTATCTTGCAAGGTAAATATCCAAACAGTTTCCCTTACAGGTTGAGTTCTGCAGCGTGTTATTAGAGCTGTCGTGTGAGAGCATGTCTAACCCTTTTCTCCGTCCGGGCCTATGATTACAGGTCTATTTTAAAGCTGCCCCCACTCTGCTGGAGCAGGAACACACTGTTATCTTCAGAAAGAAGCTGTCACTGGGATGAACCACAGCACTGGCTAGACTAGCAACAAGAACAAAGGCCTCCACAGTCTATTCACTGGTTCGGGAACACAGTGGCTGCTGTGTACACGCCACCAGGATGGTGCACATGCAGAGGCAAGGCACCACAAGTAAAAGGGAGTGTATATAGCATGGTGAATAATAGCTACAGACACCATTGGCTGAACACAACAGCACAGTTACAATGGAGCAATGCACAGCTGCACAATACAACAATAAATTCTGTTCCAAGATAATAACACAATGCAATAAATCTGAGTTCGACAAGTTCTATTGTGTGGTATATATATATTTATTGATTTATCTCTATAACCTTTCAGTTGGACTGTCATAAAGTTCAAATAAATCCCAGATGACTAAATATATCTTATCCATGAAATTGTTTTATAGTCAGCGAGAAGCAGATAGTAAATATCTGACTTTCACTTTAATCAAGCTCAAACTGCTTTAAGATTTCAAATGACATGTTTTACAAACTCTCAACAGAAACAAAAAAGTATTCTTTAAAAACTGAGCAAGACATTAAAAAGAAAAGTTCATGTTTTTTGGGGTTATGCCACCGATGAGTGTATTTGAACTTTTGAACTAAAAACAACAATCATGCACCACTGAGGTTACTGACAAGGGTTACTGCTAATGGTTATTAAAATGACTACAACACCAGGAGACTAGATATTATTGTTGAAAACTTGTGCATTTATATTTGAATTAACCTGTGAATGAAGCAGCATTGATAAGCTCATGTTCAAGCTGTACACTCAGAATGAAAATGACATTTTGAGTCTTTGAGGATCTAGTGAAAGTCAGTTCCTTCATCCGACCGCATTCAAACAGTCAGAATTCAAAACCCCAAAATGATTTTGAGAGCATAGCTGCCTTTTTGCCTCCGGTCACATCTGTTATCCATACAATTATAACACTCACCCAAGGACAACACATTAAAAAGATTTTGGAGGCTTGACGAATCGTGGGCGTCAGACATCCCAATCCCTCTCATTTGAGACACCAGAGCTTTTTTAAGTTGAGTTCAAACCAAAGCAAGTCAGATATCATTAAATTACAAACTGTGTCTGCAGTGAAATATTCATCAGATTTCATGTTTTGGGTTTTAAACATGTCTTTTACAGAGTCTATACTATGGGATATTAACAAAATGTAAAATAATGTGGTAACTCTTTAATTCAATTCATACTATGGCCTGAATTGAATCATAAACTTTGTTCTCAGCTACTGAACTGAATCACAGTGAGACTATCTCAGCTGCACTTTGGTCATGGGGGCGATAAGATGCTCTGTTGACAGTTCACGCTACAATACAAACACGCGACTGATCACTGTGACATTTCCGTCGATATCAGAGATTCCAGGTGCAGCTTGAGGAGTTGAATCATGAAGTTATCACAGAGGGAAACTAGAATGGCTGCTTTAAGGTCGTTTGCATCCGCCGACCTGTCAAGTTGCAGTTTACATCCATGTCTGTCCAGACTCATAATATATGTAGCGACTTTAGTAAGGAATTTAATAAACAGGTTTTAAGCCTGCAGCCACGGATGTTTCCTGCTGAGGTGTCAGAACGGATGTTTGTGAGAAGATGAAAAAAGAAGAGGAGAAGGTTAAGAGGGAGAGGAGCCATTTAAACAGCTGTGGCACAGAAGTGAGATGGTGAGAATTTGTTGAGCAAGTTTGCTAATTGAAGACTTCGACCTCCCCAGAAGTTGTTAATGATAACCCCCAAATGATAGAACAATGTTGCGAAACAGAGCAAAAAAACAAATTAAACCAAATACAGGGTAGATGTTGTCTTATAGCAAGTGATAAACAAGTTCAGAGCCACAAGCACAGAATGCATTTAATCACTCTGAAAGATGAGCAATCAATCTTCTACGAAGAGAAGCAAAGGAAAAACTTCATCACCAGACACGGAGGGAGAAAAACAATCACACTGTTCACGGAGTAAAGTTTCTCCGTCTCATCTTGCCTCCTGCTCCTGTGCACAACCAAGGAGGAAACACAGGGTCTATTGTGACGCCTGTATTCCACATGATGACCCGCTGTGCTCGTCCATCAGCCGGTGCCGGGTGAACTATTCAGGCTTGGCCCGAGTGCACATAGTAGACATTCCTTTGGAGCCGGAGCCCTTGGATACGGGGAAATATTTAATTTCACTGGGGCACTGACCTGAGGCTTCTCCCCTACCGGGATACTATGGGATGGAGTTAATACCTCACTGCCTGTCTAGGCTCCCAAATGGCCAAGTACACTCTGAACTGATTGTGTTTCTTCACGACTTCACCAATTACAAGTTTTTTACGATTGAATTACGACTTTATTGCTCACTGATCGGCATGACTAAACTTCTATATTCCACTTTGCAGGGCAGAAGTGAGAAATAAAAATAAATGGAAAGGTAAATATATGTATGCAAACTAACATCAGGTCATTTCATTCCACAGTACTAACTCAGCTTGGTGCGGGAGAAGATAAAACGCATACAAAGTGCGTTGTCTGTACGTGTGAATACAAGAGGACCTGATAACAACCTAATCTGGATATCGTCACGCAACAGCTTAGGCCTGTATTTCAAACAGTCCAAACAAGGTGCATTCCTCAACACTTACTTCTTCAGCATGATCTAAACTGATGAGCCCGGACCAGAAATCCTCCAACCGAAAACAACCTCTGTGTCAAAGCTGGGTCACATAGAGTTTGACAGACCTTGTTAGTAATGTGCAGGTTTTGTGTGCAGGGGCGGACGTTGCATTCAGATGAAGCCAAATAACCGCGCGCTGTTCATCACAGAAACACGCCCTCCCTGTTTTACCGTAATCCAGAGACATCTCTTTAGAAAGTACCTCAAAAAAACAACTCGTTCATTATGTCATTCTTCCGCTTACCCCAAACCCAACTGGGTGTAATACATCCCAACCCTCCATTATACATGGTCAGTTTAGGAAACACAAGAGTACTCATCTATCGACTGGGTGGTCCCTGATGTTTGCAATCGAGGAAATGTAACGACTCATCTACCGTGGCCCTGATTTATCCATTACCCCTATACTTTAAGTTGTTCATTGCAATTACCGAAACGTCTGGTGGAGTTGGATTGAATACCGGTGAGTCACCCTAGTTAATTCTACCTTAAGCTTGAAAAAGGGAAATCAAATGATGAATCAAAGCATTGCATCTCAGGCGTGTTTCCAGATCGCGTTTCCTGAGCCCATCTGTTCTGTTTTACACAAGGTTTAGTGAAGCACTGTCTGTTTGCAATATCGAAGGCGAGAGACACGGATTAATATTGCACGGCCCTCTCCGAGCGCTCAAGAATACATATCGCTCTTCGGTTTGAAACGAGCCTTAAGAAAGGAGACAGGTTGCACCGTTATGGAAAGTCAGAGAACGATATTTTGTCAGGGACGACGGCGGCAGAAGACAGTTTCTGAATAGCAAAGAAAAAGATTCCATGTAGAACTCTGTTATATGGTGGTTTGTTCTTCCAGCTTTGATGCACTGTTTACTTTTCACAGGATTAAGGCAAAAACAAAAACATTGCTATTTTTTATTTATTGCTGCCATTTCAAGTCAAGAGGAAAACACCTATATACCAAAAAGCACCATCTAACAGTTGCGTGTGTGTGTGTGTGTGTGTGTGTGTGTGTGTGTGTGTGTGTGTGTGTGTGTGTGTGTGTGTGGATGTTTGTGTGTAGATGTTTGTGTCAGGGATTGAGCGAGGGTCACGTTCACAATTCTTATCACGTACTGTATAAACACACTTTCTTTGTATTGCAAGGAGATGTCAATATTTCATGTGGCGTATATAGAAGTTTCATTCAGTAAAAGGAATCAAGTCAAACTCCTGCAGTCTACAGCTCTAATCTGCCTGAGAACTAACCTTTAAGTCATCCTTACAAAAACCATGCACTCAGAGAACATGAGAAATCATCTTCAAGGTTGATTAAAGATTGAACATTCACTGCTACACCAGCCGTTCTTCTAGCAACATTCATGAAACAACAGAATCTGCTTACGGATTACGACGTATACATGTCAGGGAGCATGGTAGATGTGGCATGTGACCCAGGAGGGACGGTAAGGAGCAGTTATAAGTCTTCCTCACTGCCAACAGGCTCCGTGAGGACTCCTCACCCTCCTCCAGAAATTAGACCACACTGTACAGTGTACTTGAGTAGCAGGTATTCTTTTAAATGATTCTGATCCAGCTTTCTACTTTAGTGATCGTAGTCTCCTTTCGTGGACTATATCGATTGGAATTACACGTTGTTCCCATAAAATGCTTTTTTCAATTCAGTTAAAGTGCATCAGTGAGGTTTTTCCTTTGTAGAGTGCACAGTGTGATCAAGGTCTTGAAGCTAAATCAACTGAGCCACACATGACATTGAACAAAAGAGGCATTTGTGCACAGGACTTTTCAACGAGGGTTTGGAGAAGCAAGCCAGTAAATTTGTTTTGCCGTGAACAAATTTGGTGCTACCTCTGGTGATGCCACTATTCTGTCATGGATAAAATGAGCCTGCCCCAACTAAAGCCCAGTTTCCTCCAGTTGTGCTAAATAAACTGCTCTTTTCACTATCTGAGCCTCGTAGAGTGAGCGGCCTGGACTTTGATGAGTAGTCGTCTCTTTGGCAGACAGCCGTCACTTGTGGAAAGCACTGGTACAGAACAGAAGGCTCAATTAAGTGTGCTTCTTAGGGGACAACACCAAAGCCCAGGAGTTATTACAATATCATTTTGAATTGGTTCCTCTACACCAATTGCAATTATATAAATAAAAAAACACTAACTATAATAATAGGTGCCTAGGGCCTAATTATTTTATGCCTCTGCTGGATATTTTTTTCCCCCCATCATAGCAGCCGTTTATGTACAGATGACATGACCTAATCTCAAAGATGACTCAGTGCTGACAGATGTGTGCAATTAGAGGCCTTTTTAAGGCACATATGTAGTATATTAAACTGGAAGATGATGATTAACTAAGGGATAGTTCCCAAAATGATGTGTATGGTAGTAAAAGGCTAGTGGATAGTGGAAGGTTATCCAGGACGTGAGGGTCACATTCATTTCATTTTACACTGTTTAAATCCATTAGAGCTGTCAGGTGCATTTGATCAAAGCAGGAGTAGGAGAGGAGCTGAAATACTTCATTGCATTACAAAGGAGTCATGGGTAAGAACATATATATATGGGGGTGGCCTGACCACATAAGTGTATACATTGGTATGTAGAGAACATATTCATGCAGTGATATAATAAACAAAGATTCTGCACACCCTGGATTTCTCTCGTGAAGTTAAGGATTACTCCAAATGCAGTCTAGGCTTTGGGGGGTGTTACACTTTATCTGTGCACTGATGAATGTATGTTGCGATCTTGTAGTGAGAGGGTTTGGAATTTAGAAGTAAATTCCAGTGGTTGCTGAGTGGTTGCGCCAAGTGCATCAAGGGGATAAAACAGTGAAATATTGGAAAGGTTTGCCGATGTCAACATTAACAAACCTGAAATCCAGATCCATACTCTCTTCGAGTATTCAATTAGGCTTCCAGGCTCACTCACTGGTTGTTTATATTGGTTCTCAGCCACTCTCCACATTGGGGACACCTGAGTGGCTTATTTACCAGATTACTCTTCATCTTTAGGAACTTTTGCAGAGGAAGAACAGAGATTTTAAAAAAGAGTTATGCATTCTTGCTGATCGAGGTCCCAGGCACAGCACAAACGATGACAATGCAAGAGTGAGGTACAGTTCAAACCTTGCTCACTGACAAAACACTACATATAGGAAACTTTACACAGAGAGTTAAGTCTTTTTTTATTTTCTCCTAATGAACACGCTAGACAGTTTGGGATATTAACTTTGCTGCCAAGACAAGTTGGCAAAGCTTAGCTCAAAGACTGGAAGAGTAGTGAGCTTAATGACTTCTGCCAAAAACAAGAAAACCCCATGTTACTCTTGGAAGTATTGGAAACTTACTTCATCTGTTATCTTGTTTTTCTAGCCTAAAGTCATATCATTTACAGTTTTGGAAAGTTTTCCAAAGTTTTGAAATGTCAGCTGTTTACTCCTGGTCAGACTCCTTCAAATAATCTATTCTAAACACAACCCGGACCAATCTCTGTAAACTCAGCAGAGAAATGAATCAGATTTCAAACTTAAATTCTGAGTGAGGGTTTGCGGGTGAACAAGCAAACTTCCCCAAAAAGTCAAAGTTTCCTTGCAAGTGCCACATCCTGAGCTTAAGGTTCATCTCTGCCGGATCAGAGGGAGTTACAGTTCAACCAATGTGTGACCGCAGAGCACAGAGAGAGGAACGATAACGGCCCCTTGAGACCTGTCACAAAAACAAAGACTTACGCTGAAGGGGCACAGATTGCTATTCTGCCAGGATGGATCACGAACGAGGCAGGAAAAGTTTCATCTGTTCCCTCAGTCAATGAGAGTCCATCTGGTCTTTCCATTAATCATGTAGCAGGAAGTGCGGGGGTGCGAGAACAATATTAAACCGTGGTATCATTCTTCCTTTCCTTCCTTCTTTAGCAGGAAGTGTTCAGCGTCATTCTTTTGTCGTCCGTTCATCTTCAAAGTCTGAATTATTTTATCCAAACTAAAAAGCTAAATATTTAAATAACACCTTATCTGTTCTGATATCATCTCCCACTAATGCAAAAATAGATTTGCATCAATGTGCATACCTTGTGTGTGTTTGGCATCCCACTAGCACTCAGTGTGTATCGATACAGTGCTGTCAGGGAGCCGGCAGGAGTGCCAAGACGTGCCCTTCATGTGAAATACCAGAGCAGAGCCCACCCAGGGCCTGACAGCGGAGGTCTCAGCAGTAGACCACTGGAGTTCCTGCAGTCGGCTGTCACCAGGCCGGCCTCAGCCTCACAGCTGCCTGGAGAGACTGAGATGCCAAGGTGCCAGTCCACATCCCGTCTGACCTTTAAATCCTAAATAACGCTAAACATCAAGTTGCCCGACACCTGCTAAGAACAAGTCATGTATGGAAGAGGTGATCTTTATCCATCAACTGCAACGTTTTATAAAACTTTACAACTCCACTCCTAATCCACTGCCTTAAAAAAATATCAATAATTATCGCAATATGATTTTCATCAGTAGCAATGACTTATTTCAATATTTATCGATGCAATGATTATCCACTGTTTGCCTGTTTGAAAGAAGAATTTAAAACCAGAACCGTCACTCAGGGACAAAAAGTTTTTAAACTTAAAGAAATAATAATGTGACATTAATCACAATAATTATCGATATCGGCTAATATGAAAATGTTTATCTTGATATCGGTTTCTACTCTCTTCTGGAGCTGTTGGTCTTGTAGTATACGGAGCAAGCCTACATATTACATATTACATTACATATTAAGTATTTCATTTGGTTACTTATTTTACTACATGTACTATTTACTCTGAATTCTTCACACAAAGTTAAGGTGATACGTGTGAACTGAATTTGACCTCAAAACAAATTATGCACTCAATTGAAGCAGCATTAGGGGATGAGCAGGAGTGAGAAGGTGGTGGAGCCAAAACATAGCATTTTATGCTGCTGTGATAAAAATTATCATTTAGAAAACATTTTCCCAGGCTGTTATCCTTTGGCCGTGTTCCCACACACTGCTGCAGAACACTGCTCCCCAGTAAATCCATGCATCTGAGACTTTCATGATTGTTGCATTTTCAGATAAATAGAGGGATTTCATGTTCTGTCCAAATTCTAAAGCTCACGAAGGTGATTCACTTTCCACCAGATGTTTTGCACTGCATTGTCACCTTGCTCAAATAAAGATTCTTTCTCCAACTTTGTGAAAAATTGGCGTTTGGAAGACATGGTTTCATCTTTATAGAAAAACAAGGGAACTGATGGAGGGATAATGGGCGTACACTACGCATGGCTGTGGCCGTGTGGTCTGACAGGACAGGCAGATTGACATAAAGGTCACATTGAAATGAGAAATGTAAGATAAGGTGTCGGCCTTCTGGTGATAACAGAGAGATGTAAAATTTATGAAAAACAGAGATTCAATGAACAACCAAAAACAAAATGTGCCAAAATATTCACAAATGACAACAAGATGCTCAAGAGAAAAGTCGATGCTTTCGAACCCACAGTAGAAACACTTATTCGATTATGATGATTATGCAATTATGGCAAGAATGCAAAAAGGTCAGAGTCTGTACTGAGTTCAACCAGCTACAATATTATTTTCTCATTTGTGAAAATCTGTCCGTAATTTAATATGACATTATAAAAAATTGAACCTATTAGCACCACATGGATGAAAACAACAAGCAAGTTTCTGTAGTGGTGAATGAATGGTTAAGGTTCGCCGTTATTCATGTAGTCATGTAAATTAAACTACAATACAGTACTTCAGTAATCAGTAGGGTTACCATGTTACCAGTGTTAATAGACATTAGATATATTTTTGCGTATTAGCAAACTATAAAATGCTAGTTATCAATACTTAGTCTGCACAACAGCTTTTATTTGGCTTAAGTTTCAGATTTAACCGTAATGCCAATAGGTGACCTCATTACATTGATGAGGAAATCTGCAAACTTTGATGAAGGCTGCAGTATTTAAACACTCTCACCTTCACCTGGAAGACAACTGGGCCTCACAGGTGTTATGTCAAGGTCACATGTCTTTCCTTGTAAAATATGCACTATAATTGATTACAATATTTTTCCACACTGTAGCATCTCTAGCATTTAGTAATTGTGACATTCATCAGGAGGCCATGAAGTCCACTAGGATGTGCAGGTTGCTGTGTTTGCTTGATTGCAGTTAATCATTATAATTAGCCATATACCTGCTGAATAATAACCTGACCAACTCAGGGTTAATTTAGCATATTTCAATTTCCTGTTGGTCAAAAGTCACGCGATGTCAATTTAAAGACAATGCAGCTTCTTGAGTTCATTTCAGTCCAGAAAGTTCTGTCTGACTTGCTCCAAGTTTGGACGGCAGACCTCACAGTATCTCGCGTCTTGCAAGGCTCTGAGCTCTCCCATTGAATTTCTCTGTGGCAATCCCTGAGAAAGGTGTGAGGCGGCAGGTGGGCAGCATATGGTGTTTCTTGGTGTCCTGGTGAGGATCACGCCAGGCAGAAGCTACCCTGCAGGGAGTGTTGTCCATACAGAGAGGGACTCCAGCTGCTCCTCTAGGTGACCTTCATTACCACAATTAACATGCACGCCACTCACAGGCAAACAAAGCTGCACTGTAAGCATGGGCTGAGAGGAGAGGATGGACGAGGGACATGTCACAAATGAGTTGGGAGAAAATTAAATAATACAATGCAAATTAAAATAATCACAACAATAAAGAGTTAATCAAAAAATGAAAAGAGATGATGATTTGTTTTCATTTATGGTAAATACCAGGTCAATAACCTGTTGTGTTCAAGGTAGGTCATGTAGGAATCACAAACATTACAGAATAACAATTTATCATTAGCTAATCGTGTATTATCCTATCAGCTAATCCTATTATCCAAAACTTCTGTTTGATATACATACGTCCTGTCATCATCACCCACGTGGGCTGCGTCTACCTATACTTGACATTGATTGGTTTGTAGACGGCCATGTGCCTGTCTGACATCAGCCTGTTGTCAATATGGTTATTACATTCGTCAAGTTTTGTTTGGTTAATTTAAGTGGTTTCACTATCCAAAAAAGTGTTCTCACATTGCGAATGAACCGAACTCCTGCCAAGACCACTTCTTTTGGTCGGCCTAAGTTTAGGTTGGCAACTATCACACATATTATTGTAGTTTGGACGGAACAAAAAGTCCAAAAGTCCAGTCAACAGGTCTTAAATGTCAGGTCTTGTGCTGAAAGTTGAAATGTGAGGCAGAATAAAAATGTACTGCTTAGCACCACTTACTGTCTGCATCAGTCAATACAATACACGTATGTACACACTATGTACTTTATAGAAATGAGATGCAAATCAGTCATTACGTTCAACAGTCAATGCCAGACTTAAAGTTGGACAGTTGCTTTAGATTATCTAAAAGATCCACAGTCTTAGTTACAAAACACTGTGCTTTGTGTCACCGACCCAATAAGGAGAACGGCTTTTTGTACAACAGCTAATGGGCACTTTATTCAGGAACTTCTGTTTGTTATTCTCAAGCTAATCAATCGGAGACCACAGAGGCCCAACAAGGTGAACGCAGAGGCCGTTACCCCCTTCCTCCCTCGGCTCCTCAACACAGACCCAATCATTTACATCCCTGACCGGGTCCCTTGATACTGAGGCAGGCCAAACCAGAGCAATGCTTAATTGGTCAGAGAGCAGTCGTGATATGTAATGAGAGAAGAGCAGAACGGCCTCCAACAGTTCTTACTGACCCGGCTGTCTGATGGTTAAAGATTATCGAGGGAGCTAATCAAGGCGAGTTCATCTGTGGAAGTGCGATCAGTGCATATGGAAGATGTACGGTTGATAGAAATTAAAGAGTGTAGCTTTTAAGAGCTAACATAACAATCCTTTGTGACATATAGGAATTAGTTTAGTTTGGTTAATCTATCTTCAGTAAATTCAAGCCGACACATCAGAAAAAAATAGCCTTGTCACCGTTTATATATTTGAGGGTACTTATGCCAAAACTAGAAAACAGCCATAAATTATCATAACTTATAATCGATAACAAATACGAATAAAATTGATGTTTGAATAATAACTACTTCATTATTCATAGCAAATGCACATTTGAGGGTCACAGACTACACATATGCACATTACAATAGATTTTTCAATGCAGCACATTATTCAAATCGTGACCCGAGGTCATATGACACACTTTTTAAAGCCTACTGTGTATGTTCTACTGTCCACTGAACTAAACCCACAGACCTTTATTGACATGCTAATAGAAGCCGAGCCAATGTGAAACTGCAGTGGTGTTATTCGCTGTCAACGAGACACCTCAAAGTCTTATGGCATGGTTCCTACCTGAAGCTGTAAGTGACCACATGAACTAACACCTCAGGTCGTACCACTACGAAGGCAACGAGCATAAATCCTGCAGTTCTTCACCAAATGATGAATACAGCTCCAAAGAATCTGTTTACGACTTTTTTGTTAAATTAAATATGAATATGTCGATTTTCTCAAAGGAAATTCAAAGTAACAAACCAGCAGAAAACAAGCACAGACGTTTACGCTAGGTTAGCATTTGTCTTCCTTAGGTCAGGATCTGGAGAAAGCTCGTCATTATGATAGATAAGAACCGAGCAGAGGGAGTCCTGTTTAAAAGAGGAAGGAGATAGAGACCAACAGATGTTGAATATAAGGTAAAAGTTCAAAGACGTTAAAGTGAAGAAATCAAGACAGGGAAAGATGAACAGATAAAAGTTATGGGTGGGATTTTTTTTTTAATCTGTTTAGCCCCCACGTGTTTGATTAGAATCATAGATTTCATGGAAGGAAATACAGTAAACTTCATATGAACTTTTTATCAATCTACAAAACAAAGTGTAACAACAGCTGGGTCCAGGGTGAAGCTGAGGTAAACTCCATCTCAAGATCCCTTCAGGAAAAAGTTCCTCAAATTCATATGTCAACTGAAGGGGTGCATATAAAACCAGAAAACCAGCATGAGGTCATCAGCTTGTTGATTAAAAGGCATTTGCGCGGCAGTATTGTTTTTGTGAGTAGATGCATATCTGATACAGAACTGTGTTTTTGTCAGTTTCTCTAGGTTTATAATCAAACAGCCACATTTTTCTTTATCTGTAACTTCTCATCAGAAAAGGCCAAATTCAATCTGGTGTCCTTTTAGTTTTTTGGCACCACTTTCAGCCTGTTGGTTCCTATTTATGTCCATCATAAAATGCCTTGATTAAAAAACATATTTTGCATTCCAGATAATTGTGCAAGATGATGACTCACACTTCAAATGTGATCATAGAAACTTTTCTAAGGGGGTATTCCGCTTTCAAGCTTTCAAAATGTATTAAACTACACCAATGAAAAACAGGGATCATGTTCCAAACTCCCCCCTTAGCAACTTACATTATTTGGTTAGAAGAAACAACAAGAGGCCAAGACTAGAATTCAGAATCAATAGAATTGTCTAATCTGTGACAAATGGGTAAACAAATGGGTCAGGAAGAGGGATTTTCATCATTAACCGTTTAATTGTTAACCGACAATAAGAAATTTGACCAATTTTGAACTCTTGGTTAATCTGTTAAAAAATCCTTGCTCATTAGAACCATCTGAGGAGGTATTCTCCGCCGTGGGTCTCACATTTGACCGTACTCCCTGTGAGCATGTTGCGATATCTGAATAATAACCTGTAGAAAAAGCTGTTGGCTGACGACTAAGTGGGCCTGGCCTGTTAATGCCCACTGAACTTGTATGCAGTTTACTTATATCCTCGAGCTGTATGTACTTCAGGTTCTCTCGCTCCTTTTCAGAACTAATAACTCAAACAAAAACTTTAAGTTCGTCCTGTGAGAGACCAAGTTTACCTCGGGGCTCTCAAAGAGTTACAGATGTCCTATTTTGAGTAATAAGTCAGTTTAGAGATTTTGTAACATCTGACATGTCCCTGTAAAATGTTTCACTGGGGTGAAAGTCAGCAGTTGCACACTCTCACCCCAGCCAGATGTTGTTTCCCCCTACTGTGAAAATAAAGCACTCCCTAGTTGGACTGTGGCTTATCCAATCAATCTCTTTCTGACTACCTGACTTGACCCTGACGCTGCTCACGATAGTTTACTGGCAAAGAGGAATTTCTTTAGCCAGAAAGCCATTTATTCTAACCTCACATTGGGCCGGCGTTCATCTGATAACGTTATCAAAGAGCGGTTTTATGGGAAGCTGCGTGAGGACGAGTGTGTGTTTGAGTGCAAGTGTTATCACGAGTGTGTGCATTTACCATAAGTGGGTCTGATGTTCCCCACAAGGTCCAATTACTCAAGCTCAGTAGATTCAGTGCTGTCTGCTTGTATCAAAGCTGATCCAACATCTAATGGCCTGATGTACTGAACACGCATTCATCAACAAGCAAACAAACACATTCGTAACCACCCAAACAAAACGCTGACCAGTAACGGACCATGTCATATGTAACCTAGATCAGTCCAGTCTGCAGCCGTGGGTGAACTAAGGTGGTCAACCTGACAAACGAGGAAACAAAAGTTCACTGGATAAGTATCCTACACTTCAAATAAGTGTCTTGTGGAGCACGACAGAAATTGGCTGATATGAGCCGTTCCCCAGACGTATCGGTGTCTGTGTTTATGTTAGCAACCCACGGGGAGAACATGCAAACCCATGACTAAACTGGGATTCTAACCTGGAACATCCTGGCTTTTAGAGAATAAACAATGCAGAAAACATGAGCATGTATGTTTACATTTTACATAAATACCTTTTTTCTCTATTCAAGTTCATTCTAATTCTAGACATCTTAGGATTCATTGCCAAGTTTTTTCTAATGTCTGCAATTGGTTAGTATATCATTATTGGAATTTGTTTACATACATTCAAATCATTCAGGCCTCAAACATCAAAAATAACACAAACATAGAAAGATCAATATATATATAAAAACATATATACATATGTCAACTGTTATATTAGAAATATAACTTTATAATATTGGAATCAGACCCCAAAAGTTCATATGTATGGTGCTGCCTCACACAGCACTTTGTGATGCCCGAGGCAGCTCTTTGCTGTCACCACTGTCACTCTTCTATTAATTTCTCACTTGCGTTCTATCATTCAGTCACTAGTTTGTTAGTGGCCTCTGAGGGGAAAGGATTAGAAACAGACTAAGTCGTGGATGTGGGGGACTGTTTTGGACCCTGTCCCAATCACTAGCATAAGCACCCCGTACTGTTAAGCACTAAAGCTCTCTCATGTAGACTTAGCCTTGAGTGCATGTTTCTCAGGGAGCACCAATCATTCACTGTGTTAACTTCCCCACCAAGGCAAGTGTAAAACTGAAGTTGTTATGGATCTGTTGATTGAAACAGTTGTTTTCTACTTCTCATTCCCGAGAACTGCAGCAGCACCTTGTCTTTAATAGCAGACAAATACCATGCTAAAAAGATAAAGTATCAAATCCGACGCGTCTTGTGAGACTGCGGCTCGACTCAGATCTGCTTGGAAGGCAGAATTCCTCTCGGTTTCGGTGCAGTAGATAAATCCCCTCTCCCTTTAAAGCGACTGCTGGAGTTAACTCCAGATGCACTGGCTCAGCAAATCCATGTGCCTCGCTTCAAAATCAATACTACCGGCTTTAGTGTGATATAAGAATCATCAGGCTCAGTGAACATATGACCGTGGAATACGGCTCCGAATTCATTACATCTGATGGTATCAACCTGCTCTACCCTATTAGAAGCCGGCGTAGAGAAGCTTTTCTTACTTTACTTTTAAATCTTCCTTTCTCCCCACTCTTTGACAGCTGTGGTCTGACCAAATCATCCTGAACAAAGGCACAGAACATTTCTGCAGAGTCTGAAAAATAACTAAAAACTTCCAGAACAATGAAGGCAGTTTCCTGCTTTGTAGCTCCCTGCTTTGGAAAATCAAATCTATAAAATTATTTCTTTATGCCTTCAACTTCGATTTCACTGCCGACAAGAACAGAACAGACAAAATATATACTTTTATAACCAATGACCTCATAAAAATAAGGCTTGTGACATTGTCTAGTCTACAGCTGTGTTATTTCAATGTGCCAGATACACTCAATATTTATGTACTGCAAAATAAGTATGGGATCAAATTCTGAATCAGCTGATACCCGATATTAAAGACTTGGATTGGGACCCCCAAAAAACTTCATCAGGATATGACTCATGATAGATAAGTGGTAAATTAGTAAACAAGAATGGCACTCAGAAGGCAAACCTCCGCCAAGGTCCAACGCTTCCCTTAAATTCAATCACGCTGCATCAGGGACATGGTGTTCATGTCAACAAATAACCTATCTCGCAATGTTAAAGAAAGTGAAAGAAAAATATCCTGCATCTGCCCCTTGATCCAGATTCACACCAAAATGTAATGGGTTCTGTCTTGGTCCGTACCACATCCTTCCACCAAGTTTCCTTGTAATCCATACGATAGTTTAATCCTTTTAACTAACAAACAAACGCTATCGATGAAAACATAAAGTCTTTGGTGGAGGTAATAAGTTTGATTGTGTCCAAAAGTCAGGTCACATGACTACATGTAAGCCCTAATACTAATAAATAACTAATAAATTACTTCATAGATGGAATAAATGAATGAGCACTTTGACTGTCTCTTCATCTAGGAGCATATGGGCGGAGTACTTTACGTTACACGTTTGCTTTTCCAAAGTATAATTCCACATGTGCGGTTTGCATTTGTTCTCGAACCTCCGGGCCAAACAAATATTTACTGTGTGAGCTGCAGGAGCTTTTTTTCTGCAGTACACTCGTATCGATTATTCTCAGTCTGTGCCTCGATCACCTAGAGGCAGTTAAATTCCAGCTCCACTCCCTGAGCAATGGAAATGTTATAGCACAGGATTATAGAAATTATAGAAAAAGGATAATGTAATTATTTCTCTATTTTACTCTTTGCTGGAGAATGGGAGGGGGATTGGAGACTGCATGTTAGCAGCAGGAACATAAACTCACAAGGTTTCCCGACAGGATATTGTGAAGCAGAGGTGGCAACTTACCCAGACTATGATAGATTCCATCTTGAGATCATTTTAAGTATTAGATAAAAGTCTAAACAGACTAAACTTAACTACTAGACAGTATTTGCTGTGTTTTTTGCCTGAATGTTAAATATCCGCCTCTGCCACATTAAAACAGAGGATAACCCTGCACTGTATGATGAAAGGGAAGTTAAATCAGGCTAGGTTTTTAATTTTCACTTGGCAAAACTTAAAATGTTAATGTGCCGTGGATAAGCCATGTTCATTTATGTTCCGAAATCCTGAACACAGCCAATATCTCTGCCAGAGGGATAGTGACAGGATCATGAAACACACACTCTCTCCCTAACTATCGTACTTTAAAGATATACAGACAAAAGATAATTGGACAACGAGAGAGAGGGAGAAAGAAGGGGGGGGAGGCAGCTGGAGCAGAAAACAAAAGCATGTTTCTCCTTAAAGGTCTCCAACCAGGCAGATGAGTCCCCAAGGTTAATGCATGGAGATTTCAGTTTTCTTTGTGTGTGTTTGGCTGCGGTACATCCTCAGAGACAGTATGCTTTCAGCTTTATTAGCCCCACGATACAGGTTAAGGTTGAGCACATGAGACATCTCAATGCCGATAAAGAAAAGAATAAAGTAAGTTGCTTTGAGAAATCATAGTTAAGTGCAGTACATCAAACTTTTTTTAATGCTTTTGATAAAGTTAAAGAAAAGGAAGAAAACAGCACTGAGAAATGTGCATATGTTAAATTTTGTGTGCAGACAAAGACAAAGGAGACGCTGACACTTTATAAAAGGACATGCATAAATTGATCAGCTCCCACGGCCCAGGCAGATTTATTATGAAGGTATTATACACCTTTCTGGCCATCAAAGGAATTGTACATCAATGCACGAGCAGGCTGTAAAAGAAATGTGTCTCTTAACCTTAACAAAGACAAGACTCGAGAGATATGCGGAGAAAGAAGATAGAGTACACTTTCATTGTGGTGCACTGCACATAAATGTTAACCCCATAAAATTTCAATTTTGAAGCAGAGGAATAAAGAGACTAAGACATTAACTCATGCTGGAAGGATTGTGAAATACAGTACATCATCAAACTGGAATGGCACAAGTCGAGCGGATACCCCGGCAACGTAAATTCAATCAAGCCCCACCAAATTGCAGGCACATAGAAATTAGTCCCCTCAACATCCCTGATTTATCTAATCAAGATCCAGGAATTATTCCCTTGGAAATCGGGGAAAATGTAAAAAAAATCGATCTGGATCACAACAAACTTCAAAGGGTTCTTCCCCTGACACGTACATTGCATCATTCCACCAAAATTCTTGGAAATCCATCTTGTAGTTTTTGCGTAATCTTGAATAAAAACAAACAAAAGGACAGGAGTGAAAACTTAGCCTCCTTGATGGATGTCATCCTACTGCATCATAGTTCCTCAGTTCATACAAAGCCCATTGTGGTGTTGTGAGTCATAAACAAAGCCACTTATTTGTGTTTCCATTCTACATCACACCAAAAAACTATTTGAGTCAGGTTACATTTAAAAGTTACCATGTGTCTGCGATAGTTTCTAATGATCAGATAAGTATTTAATGACAAGAAGAGTCACAGAGGGACTCGTGAAATGATAGACTTCCACATAGATTTTACATTTCAAGGTGTTATAAAGAACAGAAAAGGCTTATGATTATAATTAATAAAACATTCTCATATACTTGAATATAATCCAGTAATAAGTATTTCAATTATAATCGATGTGCATATCACAGTGAAGCACAATTTAACACTGATTCTATTTGTATATTTCAAAATATGTTCAGAAATAAAAGAAACTATATGCAAAGTTGTAAAATATGACATCTGGCAGCAATTTGTCCATATGCGTTCATAAAGCTAAATACTTTTTGCAGATGTACCGAACTTTGTCAGCCAAGACGATGATAAATTGAACAGGAGGCATCAGGCCAGGATGATTATGTGGTGTCAATACTCCAGCCAACAGACACTTTGGTAAGTCCCTGTTTGCTGAGGCTTATCCAACAAACAGCAGGTTGAGCGACGGTCAAAACAACGTGAATTTACCTTTAACAACAAAAACATTTTCAAATTTGTGGTTAGCCTGATAGGTTGATAGCCTGATAGCTACTACTGTCTATCCATACACTGCAGGACTTCACCACTTCTCGGGTTCTTCCATCTCTAACCCATTTCCTCTTCCTCCAGAAGAAACTCTGCACATTTTTAATAGAGTGACGTGGAGAAGCCCTCTACTCTAATAATAAGTTCATCCTATCAATCTACTTTCCCTTACTGGCAAACAAACAAATGGCCCAATCAGGTTGACTGCAGTCAGGTATATTAATTACTTCAACACCCACAGCATTCTGGTAGTGCCTTTGTAAAGGCTTGAAGGACAGATGGCACTGGCTGCTGGGAAGGAGATTACCTAGTTCCCTTTTTTAAGTGTTTTCATCAAGGAGTGTTGTAGCTTGTGAGATTAAATGTTCCCTCTATTCAATAAATGTTTTGCAAATGCAGTTGATTATGCCTAAAGTTGAACCAACTCAAAGATTGTAAGTAAACTACTAAATATCTCAGAGACCCTACTACAACACTAGAATTGTCAGATTTAATTAACAAAATAAATTGGTTAATTCAAACTCTATTTCATCCATCCTCTGACGATTCCCCAAGTTGGCAGAAGCCATATGAGAGAAAAACAAGTCCTGTTTGTTAAATTACTGCTTGAAGAAAAAACACCACTGCCCAGAGATTACACAGAAAAACAAACTGTAGAAAAGAGATTAGCTGATCGAGAAATATGTATCGGCAGGGAGGTGGCGTCGTGCAAGTGGACTGCAGAGAGTTGTTAGAAAGCAGGCAGTCCACAGCATTGACTCGGACTTCCTTGTTGTGAGAGCAACATAAAACAAGTGTTCCTCTCCAAGTCAAATGCACTTGTTGGCAGAGGGCCAGGTGCAGTAAAAAGGATCCAGACAACATTGAGGGCTTGAATTAATGGAGTTGAGTAAAACTCTCAACCGTGTCCGGGACAAAAACAGGAGAGCGACATTACATAAAAAAAAAAAAAGAACAAATCAGCAGTCACGCCCTGATCCCCAAAGGATAAACAAATAATTTATCTCCACTTGACCACGACCCTTAGGCTACATCCTACTATTATGTTTTAGTTTACACACTGTTCCATGGTTTTTTAATACCTTAAAACAGAAACTTTTGGCAATGATGACGCACCTAATTGGATCTTATCAGTCACGTTTCAACTAACAGTGGTGAATGCAACACTTTTCTGAGGCCTAGTGTCAGTAACAGCTCCACAGTGTTGTCGGCCCAAGTAAATAAATACCAGGCCTGACTTTTCATCATTGCTGTTCCTGGTTCATGACCAGAGTGTGTGACTGGTCATGAATGTGTGACATTTTCAGGTGCGTCAGCAGGGACAGAGATTATTTCTGGTACAGAGCTAAAGCATTTGTTGTATAAGGGTGGAAGACGCCTCAGAACCAACAGTAGGAGGCAACTTTTTCCACTTCTCAGGCAACACCTCGATCTAAGGGACAGCTGTTATTACGCTCAAATTCCTGTGCTGGGACTTGATGGGAGAGACTAAGAAAGCGTCTTTATAAAATGCCTAATTAAAATGCACTGGCAGAACATTTTGTAATGATCATCAATGTCGACACACTGCGAAATGAGAGAGAACATCTGCTCAAATAAAGTTGATTCCAGACAGGTCATAAAAACATTTGTCTTCATATGAACCACTTGAATATGTTTTAACACAGACAAATGAAGTGGGTTCGGAAGATGAACTGGATTGAGTAACTACAGTTGATTATTAAATGCTCAGTCGTGAAGGCTTTGTTTGACAAGAACAAAGCATCAGCTAATTTTATGGACGGCTGACTTTGATAAGCCGGGGTCTTTGTTCTGTCATTTTAGCTCCATCTTGTCTTCTCACCTCTCCTTCTCTATTTTCTCTTCATTTCACACAGATGAGAGGAAGGATCCGGGGTACGCACTTTGTTTACACAGCACAAACGCTGAGAACACAATGAAGATGACTTGTCTTCCAGGTACACAGGGGATTGTTTAAGTGAGCTCCATTAGTGAGCTAATGCATATTGTCAGAGTACACACTATCAAAACCATGTGTGGTGTGGTCCTCTTTTTGAATAATTATGTCCTCAGTGATTCTTATGTGGCCACATCACCTCGTGGCCCCGCGCCACTCCCTGCTGTTCTGTGCCATCAGCGCCCCAGCAAGGAGGCCAGGGACAAAACCTCTCCGCACAAACAACTGAGAGCAGCCATAAAGTCTTTTAAGGTTGAGAACCGTCCTGTTGTCGTAACGACCAGCGGAGACTGTGTGGATGCCGAAGGGAAAATCCACTCTTTATGCATCAACTGTGACGAAGACAGTGAGAAGTCTTTCTTTACATTCTTATGAATTTAACAGTCTCTTAACATTTCTTTCAGAACTAATGATTGGTACATACTAGAGTGCGGATACCCGACCCTAGCCCATCAGGTCCCAACAGGTCGGGGCGGGTTTGGACAAAAATCTTGAAATGATATTCAGGTTGGGGTCGGTCACATTCACTTGATTCTCTACACTGCACATGTCTATAATCAGGGGAAACAATAACTATGTGTCAGGGACAGGGTAACAAACTCAGTGCAGCTTACGTTAATGGCATCAGGACACAAAAGACAGAATGCCTGTTGGGTTCGGGTCGGGCTCTGAGAGTTTTCTCTCGGGCTTGGACAGTCTCGGAAAAAATGTGGTCTGAGCTGCACTTTAATACAATTAACAACCAGACCACTGGATTTCCCTATAAACATCCTAACTTTAGGGATGTATACGCTTGAGAAATCCTTCTCTACACCACAACAACTATAAACTACTGTAAACAAACTGAAACTATCCGCTCCAAGTCACAGCCAACCACAAATTATTCCCCGATGTCAAATATATTCTCTAGGCACGCCAGGCACAAGAAAAAACTACCCCCAGTCCCATCATTTCCATCGCTTCCATCTCCACAGCGTTTCCAGTGTAAGCATGAACCCTGCCGAGTCCTAAAGATGGTGTGGGACCAACGGCAGCCGAGGAGTGAATGAAAAGTTACAGGGAGCTGAGCAGAGTGTTCCAGACTAACGACTGTGCACTGCCTCCACAACACCAATTAACATATCTCTGCTACAGAAAAGCACCCCACAGATACTGCTGGAAAAAAAAGAAGACACAAACACAAATACACACACAGGACAAAAGCAGTGGCAGCTAAACAGCACACATGGCTGATTTGTGAAGGGAGTCATGAAGAGAAGAGGTGTTCCGCGAACCAAAGGGCTGTTTGTTTTGACAGAAGGCGAGCAGACTGAGCTGCACAGTCAAGTACAGAGGAGGAGCTGATGATGGACAGTTTGGCTTTGGGAGCGGAATGCACTGCGATGGGATCTGTCAGAACCACTGGGGCATGTACTGATTTCCCACCATACACTGTGGACTGGATGAAACACATGGGCCGACTCCGCAGAGGTTTCTATGAAAAGTCCCACACACACCTCAGCCTTTCATCTCTCCGACTCCACCTGCTGTGAGCATGAGTGTGTGTGTGTGTGTGTGTGTGTGTGTGTGTGTGTGTGTGTGTGTGTGTGTGTGTGTGTGTGTGTGTGTGTGTGTGTGGGCGAGTGAGCAAGTCAAAGAGACATCAGAGACCGTGGATTCTTATTATGCAACTGCCAGCCGCGGCTTCTTTTAATCCATTGGTCCGTTTCCACAAACGTTTTTTATTTTAAAATTGGATCAACTGAATCCGTGATGAATAAAACATCTGACTAAAGAAATAGGCCAATGGCTTACGTGTTACTAACCATGTTCAAAAGTTTATGAATCACATACGACCTCACAAAACAATAAAAAGGTCTGTCTGCTATCAGGACTCGTGTTAGAGCCGCAGGACGGGACAAACAAACTACCATAAAAGGATGAGTGCACTGAATCCATAATTGTAGACTCAAGTGCTACACAACAATGACAGGAACCAGACATCTGCAGCCATTCAGGCGTCAAGGTCAGGCCTGCTGGACTAATCCAAAAATTGTTTTCTGTGAACTACGTTTCGCAAGAATGTCAAAAATGTTATTTTATGCCATCCTCTATAGAACATCAAAAAGATAACTTGGTGGGATTCAAGTGGTCGGTTTTCTTTTTCATCCTCATTTGAATTTCAGCTATTCGTTTACTCTATATTGCAAAGTTAAACGTTGAGTAAAAAGTTGTCCAAAATCTTTTTTTTTTTCAGTTTTGTATCCGTCACATGTTAGAATCCAAACACTAACCTGCTCTATTCTCACATAGAGTATTTACCAGGGGCTTGCAGAAAATACTTAATATTCTCACATACAGGTTCTTCTCTAATTTCGGGATATGTTCCGGAGTTCGATGAGTTTCTGCTTTAGAGCGTGACTCTGTTTTTTATGTCCATACCTGACCCGTCCCCAATGATTTCCCCGATTACAGGCACGTGCACTGCAAAAGTATATAGCTCAGCCAAATTGACCAAACCCGACCTGAACCCGAATATCAATTCAAGTTTTTTGTCCGAAACCCGGCCTGAGTCAATTATCCACTCTCTAGTATATCCCAGAGGCCTTTCGCTTGCTATACCCAAACTTCCAAAAGATTGTCATTTCATCACTTTAATCTTTTCACTTTGCCATCACTTCTTTACCCTTTATCTTCCATCTCAGCCAACTCTCTAAGGCTCAGAATCTGAATCCATTCCCAAGGCTTTCAAGGACTCTCCAAGATGAGGTTTGCGGCCGAGGGGAGGTTGACATGATAAGCGGGGGCAAGAGTGAAGACAGTTCATGTGTTGGAGGGGAGTAGTCTGGAACAGAAATGAGCTGAGCGGCCGCAAGAACCCAATTAGTGGAGATAAAGGCTTCCCTAGCACACTGACACAAAGAGATTTGGTATGGATGGTATGCACATACGCACGCACCGCAGGAGATGTGGTATTAGTGTTGTGCTGATGTATCTGGTCCTGTGTGAGTGGGCTTTATGTCTTTGCTCTCAGTAAATACTGGGAGGCCGGCATCAGTCACTGCAGCTACACTGGCCCTGTGAGAAACCCACAGAGGGCAACATTCTTCTCAGCAGAACGCCGACCACCCACACACCCCCGCTTGGCTAAACCTCGTTAACAAACATTTGTCCAGACTCCCTGATATGGTTTTTAAAAAGTTCCATCTCGGTTCGATGCAGCAAAACAGTGAAACCAAACTAGAAAAATCCTGTAAAATGCACCAATCCAACAGGGAGCTGAACTTCTTTATAATGGAGAAATGGTGCGTGGGTAGAAAGGATAGAAAACAAACTGAATTCAAACTGATCACTACTGTATTATAACCTTTTCTTATTGTATATATGTAATGGCACAATATAGGTTTATGTTAAAACATTTTATATAAATAGTTGGGTTATATTTTTGGAATAGAGTTTAATCGAAGAAACATCTCTGCATTAAACTACCTGAGCTGTGTGTGTTTACAGCTCCCAGATCGTAATAAATCTGAATGCATGGTCTCTTATTTGTGTTCTTATCTGGACTTGTAAGATTGAACAAACTTTGGAAAACACACCTACAAGCTAAGATGTATGTGTGCGGATGCATTAAGTTAGACTTTGACTGAGTAAACATGCCCTGACTTTACGATCGGTCTAAGCAGCTTAATATACCAGTGAGCTACACCGTGTGCTCGCCCATCCATCTCCCCAGCGAATCAATAGCTGCGAGGACACTGATGACAAATGGAGTGAAGTGGAAACCGGTGCCCTAAGTGTGGAATTTCTGTTGTAAAGAGCCTTGGAGAAAAGCAATGATGCTGGGCTGTGTTACTGAGTCTAACGTGTACAACTGCCATATGTTAAAGATATTCAAATCAAACAAACCTTCTGTATCATATGATTAAGTGTATCCATTCTTGCTTGAGTGATTCATCAACCAATTTCATATATATATCAGTATCTGCTTTTACATTTGCCGATATGTTACCGCAAACATCCATATGGGTCGGACTCTAGTTTAAATATCAACAACAACAAAACACAATATAAATGCCAACGCAATACCAACCTCTGCATAGCACATATGCAACACACAGCCTACACATTAAATCAAACATGTAAACCCACCCACAAAATAACATGCCTGCATAAACACACGGTGCATGAATACACCCATGAACGTGGATACCCACTTGCTTCCCACAAGGAAATTCACATATTAACATAATGCATTGGTGTAGCCGAACACACAGAGAATGTGTCGGTGACAGAAACTGGGAGTAGGATGGTGATTCATGAGGCTTGTGCAAGGTTACATTGTGTAAAGGATGGCATGTTTTAGAAACCAGCAGTTGGCTCCTCATTTCCTTCCTTAAACCCCCGAAAGCTGCCAACCTGTAGAAGTTAGTCACGCAAAGGTAAACAACAAGGACAAAAGAAAAATCATGAGAACAAGAATTGCTCAAAGGAGCAACGGGATGAGGAAGGAGTGAAATATGTTTTCCTCTCAAATCAGCAAAAATGAAATGAACACCGTGTGGGCTAATGGGCTCTTCGAGTGAACCTTCAGTGTCTTATCGCGCTCAACGGGCCTCACATCTCTCCTGCCAAACATTCTGTGGGCGGTCCAGTGTTTCAAATCTGAGGTCCAGCCACACAGGCACCGCGTGAAGCCCAGTGATCAAAGAGGAAGCTCGCCACCCAACTTGGCCCGTGTTGATCTTCCAGCCCACTTCGCTGTCATCAGGACCCCTGGTGTTGTTGTGAAAGCGTTAACGTACGTTTCTCCCGGTGGTCCCGCAGAGCTCAAATCTCACTGTTTGATATTGACGATTATATTTGATATGCAGAATTCATTTGTATTTAATGGGCGGCTAGAAAAAGAGGAAGGGAATACAGCAACAGCGATCAGCATCATCAGCAGAGGAATCGGGGAAAAGCTGTTTAGCCTGGCTTTAAAAATGTGTGTCACATGTATTAAATAATGCTGTGAATGGTCTGTGTTCCAACCACAGCAGATTTCATTAGGAAGCAGAAGAAGATCAAGAGCCAGAAAGAAACCCAGGAAACTGTGGGAGCTAACTGCAGAGCCAAGCAGACAAAATGGTCCAGGTTGTTTAAACCACACAGGTTTACGAACAGCAACTTACAGATGCACCCAAAACAACCAAAAGCCTTTTTAAAGAAGACATATAAAGCTCATGTTCAGGTTCATAAGTTTAATTTGAGTTATTACTTGAAAAGCCTCTGTCTGAAACAACGTGACATCCCAATTACCCGGACATATCAGATGGACTACTTCGAGAGAGAAGCTCACTTTACTGTGGACTTTGGGCTTTTCAACTTTGCAACCTTTTACAATACACAAAAAACCAATGTGACACACTAGAGGAAGGAAACACTGATAAAGCAGAATATGTCTCCTTTAAAGTCAGCTCACTGATTTAGGCCCCATGAACAGGAAACCTACTCTAATGAAAATCTGTTTCTTGCTCCAGGTTGTGTCGCCTCTCAAGAACAGCACTGTTCTGCTGTGGTGACCCACGACCGTTTTCCAAGATTCCGTCCTGAAGCCAAACAAGCCTTTGCTCAATGAGCTGAACCGGTCTGGTTTTCCTGGAGCCACACATAATTCTGGAATAAGAATCCCTGCTCTCCAAGTGGCAGCCATCCAGGCCTTTCTGTCCCACTAGCAGATGTAGCAAACAGTAAAAATAGATCATTCAAACACTCACACACTCACTCACCCACATGGAAAAGTCAGCTCAAACTGGGTATTGTGGTCAATTGCCTTAAATTCATATTACATGCCTGTAAGCGCTGTGATTAATTCCAAACAGAGAAGAAGCGTCAAAACAGTTGTTACTTTAAAACTTCAAGTTAGAGTGTGTGTGCGGTACAAGTCATTTGAGTTGAACATATCTTGTTTGTCTTCTGACAGTGTTAGGGCATATGCTGCTGGACTTGCAGTGACGGCCTGGTGTTTCATCGTGAGCGAGCGTCTTGAGCGTTGAGGTGCCCGTGGGCTGTCGCTGCAGCTCTGCTCCTCCTATTATAGCCACGACATGCCACAGATTACATAACCCGGCCCTCAGGCCTCAACTATCTGCTACTGTAGCCATGAGACTGCCAGTGCCCCCCCCTTCCCCCATCGCTGCATGCATACACAGAGCTTTCACATATTTACACACACACACACACAACCATTAAAGTCACACACGCCAGCCTTGTTTTCTCCAGTCTGTAGGGAGGCGGGCACAGGCTGGTTTCACACTCACAGGTTGGCTATAAAGTACACACACACACACACACACACACACACACACACACACACACACACACACACACACACACACACACACACACACACACACACACACACACACACCCACACACCCACACACACACACACACACACACACACACACAAATAAATGCCACATGACCAAGTGAATTACATGACAGTGCTCGCCTTCACTACTGTTCTTCCACGTGATACAAAACCGCAGCTTAGTCAGGAGACTGTTAATCAACAGCAGACGGCAGGAACCTTTTAACAGGCCAACTAAAGCAGGAGACTAACTGGGAGGAATGGTGGTGATGGTAGTAGACTCTACAAATCTTCATCCTTCTCTGGAAAAAGATGAAAGATGATGTCTTGCTCATAATAAGAGAAATGAGAAGAACAGAAGATGCCTATTTATTTGGGTTATCGAAAAAGTAGGCGAAAAGAAAACTAAGAATGCAACAGCCCACAGTCACACAGTTCAACGTTAGATCTCGTCATCCATAAAGTCGGGTTGGATTCGCTGACTGAATACAACTTATCTTGCTCCGTTGATGCAATGATCCAGGATATAAATCCTCCACTGATAGTAACTTTGAAGCAGTTTAAATTGGCTACAGCTCGACGCGTCACCTGGGATTTAAGACTGACCCTGCCTCAGTCCGTCAGACTCACACACACACAAACACACACATACACACACACACACACACACACACACACACACAAACACACACACCCAAGAAGACACACCCACACAAGAAGAAACTGCCTGGTAGCGTTGCAGCCTTGTAGTGTAAAAGAACGAGGGGCCCCAAAGAAACAATCAGAGGTTAAAGGTGCAATCACATAACACAGAGGGATTCATTCTAGAAAAATAAATGATTTTCCTAAATTATTTCTACTTTTGCTTAATAACGTATTTCCCTGTGTGTTGGATGTGTCTTGTAACAGTGTCATAAACATGGGTCTTCTATGCTCACACATTGATGCTCTACAAAAAGAAAACACGAACGCTACCAGTCTACGCAGCAGTGATCGGGGGGGATGGAACTGTGGTAGTGAGGTCTTGTTGATTCGCCTGCTCGACCAATCACAAGTCAGTCTCGACTGTCAATCGTGACTTTTCACCTTGTTTTTATGGCATCAAGTAAGTGATTGGAAAACCACACCTCCTGGGAAAAACTGCACTTGAACATACATCAGTGTGATAAGAACACCTAAAATGACAGAAACCATCGTTTTAAGGTACTTTGGCTTTACTTTTGCGGAGCAGTCATGTCGTACATCTTTATACACTATAGATGTATATATACACGTCTATAGGTGGGACCCTAAGGAAAGAAAAGACTCATCTGAAATCGAGTTATTTCATGTCATGTATTCTATTGTAATCAGATAATGTATGTATATGTAAACAGGGCACAGAGGTGAAGGCTGCTGCAACAAGGAATAATCAAATAATACTCATGTTCACATCAGAGAAGAGACGACTCATCAGAAAAGCAGCGTCCGCTCCAACAAACATGAGGTTAATCTGTGACTTGTGCTTGTTTTTCATGTGCTCTTACCTGAGAGAGCAAACAGAGCAGATCTGTGTTCAGCAGCTACTGGAGGGTAACCTTCAATTTGAATCCTAAGCAGAGAAAGCTCAACTGGCCCTTGTGTTTAACTGATTAACTTTAAATTCTGCCGATTCACCATAACTTTGAATGCTTGTTATGTGATCAGATAATGCAGAAGCAGACATTAAAATGGCGGGATAAAGAAGTGTCATTGATCTTCGTAAGCAGTTCTGCTGGCACTGAAATTAATAGTCTCTTGTTATTCTCATGAATAACATGCGTGGCTAATTCAATTAACAAGCAATATCTCAGCTAATGCTCAAACAGAGGAGAAAAAAACTAGAATCATTAAAAGCTCAATTTCTGCTGAAACAATTATTCAATTTCAGCGTAAATCTAATCTGTTTGAGAGCGATTGATGTAAAGGTCGGCAGTAAATCGATTTAGCGTGTCATTCTATTGGCATTGGAAACGTAAACATGCTCATCAGTGTGAACATTAGCAGGAGAATTAAGGGAGACATGTGGAAATTTAGCTTTGGGTTACGACAGCACGGCAAACACAAACACAGAGGAACACATAAAAAACAATTTAAAGGAGAGTAGAAGAGACGAGGAGGAGGAGGAGGAGGAGGAGGAGATTCATTTGTTCTCTGACCTGAGAGGCAGATGAAGGTCATGTAGTCTCCCTGACCACCAGTGGCCAGGAAGGGGATCTTCTTCTTGGTCCTGCGCTTCACCTGCACAGCAGCGAGCATCTTCTCGTCGTGGGGTATGAACACCTCCTTGTTGATGGCCGACTTAGCGCTCATCTCTCAAGTGGGCGTGAGGAGTGGAGCAGGTGGCAAGAAGGTCAAGTGGGGAGGAACGAGAGCCGCGCTTCACTGAGGAGAAGACGAGAGGAGAGAAAAACAGCAAATGAAACCAGGCAGAAATGGCTTTTTTCTCACTTTCACACAATCAAGAGATAATACCGTCTCCCTTGACTCTACTGTTATCTGCTCAACCAGTTATTTGGCCTCGTTCTAAGATATACAAGTTTCATCCAAAGAAATAGTCCCTGTTAAAACTGTTGAAAGGGTGTTCGGAGGATTATCTAAAACCACAGGGACACCGATACTGAAGAGAGATAGTGTGAGCTGCACGGAGGAAATCTTCACCTACACTGCACTGGGATGTAACCAAACCTATCTGCATGGCCCGATAGCATTAGATCAGTGGTTACCACAGAGCACAGGACAATGGCACTGAACCACCTTCAAAGAACATCATAAAAGACATCACACATCCCGAACAGCATCTACTTAAGCCCCTCAGATCTATCCCCATACACACAAACAGCTTCTTTCCCAAAGCTGGGAAAGACTTATTTTTACATTTTTAATATACATTTGCTTGATTTAATATTTGTATATTTTTCCGTAGTAAATCTTTATTACAGACACAATTTAAATTGAGGATGACACTGTATGTGATTTTGTTTTGCTTGCACAAGGACAATAACGTTCTTGAATCTTTTGCCTGGGACCTATAAAGCCATGTAAGAACACTTACGACCCCTCGTCACAGGCCTAAAGATAAAGTGTATTTTTCAAATAACGTCTGGTTTCTTGCTTCCGTTATCATTTCACCAAATGTTTGTAACTCTTTGGGGAGTCTCTGCCACCAGTTTTTGAACCACAGCGCAAGAGGGAAGTGTTTTTATTTAATACGGATCAATTCTTATACAAAGATAAAGACATTGGATATACAGTACAATGACATTGAATAAACAGGAGAATTCATTGTGTTAGAATTGTAAACCTTACGTCTTTTGTGCACACACAGCCAATCTCGACTGGTGCACTCTCTATTGCTCACAGTGTATTGCACATTAAAGTAATGACAGAGGGAGTGAAGGGTCCCAAATGGAGAAATGGCTGCATCTCTCTGTGTTACAGCCAGTCTCCATGCTCCGTCTCTCTAAATGCTTTGCCAATGTTCTTCTTGGAAGCACTGCCACTTGCAGAAATGAAATGACTTCAGCAGAAACTGTTAAAGAGTACGGGTAAGTCTTACGGATACGGAGCATCAATCATGTACTCTACTCTTACAGCCAAAGCCTAGCGGTGAATTTATATTTCTCGGTGACCGCGAACGTGCTTTGAGAGACGCAGCAGTACGTCCGTCTGCGTCACGGAGAACTGGGATTGTGCTTAAGTGCAGGACTCAGTCGCAAGGAAATTGGGTAATTAGATCCAAACGCTCTCACAAGGACCAGGGAGCTTAATCATCTTCTCAGCCAAACATATTCGCTTGGGACGCACAAGCACTCGCAACAACACACCACAAAGGCCGCCCAGATGATCCCGTCTGTCTGTCAGTCTCAGACACTCCACTGCAAGGCGAAGCCGGGCCAGACTGCAAAACAAGGCCTTCGTCAGATGGGGCTTCATAATAAAAAACACAAAAACACTTAGTCGCTTTCTGACAACGCCGCAAATCATGTGCTCAGCGAGTAAACAGGGTCAAAGATTCAGCCCTGATTGTCAAAACGAGCAAAACCTGCAACTTCTCCACACCCAAGCTTAGTGGCTGAGAGGCTGCCATTGTTGACTGGTGCTCCTTGTAGAGTACGATTACGTGGAGCCCGAGAGAACGCTTCGACAGCAGGGAACACGAAACCTCTGAAGACACTCACGCTGCTACAATAGAATGCAATCTATTAAACAGCCCTGCAGTCAGAAGTACTTCCATGAGGCAATTATTGTTCATTTCTGGTGAGTGTATGAGCTCTATGGTAATTTCTAAAGACGGCATTTAGTGGTGGTTTCACACTGAATCGCATTACAGGAACAACGTGAGCTGAATCATTAACGCTCCGACACAGTCACCTGCAGAAATTTAACATTAAGAAAGAAACCGTATTGCCTGTAAAAGCAGCATATTACTACCTACAGTTGCATTTTATAGTAACATTTATTAACCTAATAATAAAATAAGTACTTATTTTAACCCAGGTTGTTTTTTTTGTCCCCTCTCTGAACAACGCAGCAAGTGCAGTGCAAACCTGAAAGGGCCTGTAAAAGGTCTAGTGTCGAGAATTTAGATTTGGATTAGTGTTTAATGGTCTGCACATAAAATCGCAGAGTGAAACTTTCATATTCAAACACAATCCACCACTTTGCGACGCCATGTTTCTGAAGTAGATCAGAACAAACTGGCTGCAGAGATGGACTTCTATGGTTTTATGTTATTTGAAGGAAACCACAGGTCTTTCTATACACTTGAGAAAAATGCAGCTTCATAGCTAGACACCATTAAATCCTTCACACTGAGGCTACTTGTTTATTATTGTTACCATGACAAACTCCGGGGATACGCACAACGAACTAAAGAGCCACAACGAAACTATGTGGCTCTTTAGACTTGAGGACTTGTTGCATATAAATGGCTCAACGCATTGGATTAAATGAGGACTCAAATTTGAATTATAAAAGTGTAAAAATATGTATCACTAGGTACTCACAATGAAACTCATATATGACAAGGATTGTTAGTAATTATAAAACGTCCACATCTACAACATTTGTTCTTCTGCACTTGTTTCTGTATAAGACCGACGTTTACATCCTTCTTGAACATGCTCCTTTTCTAACACTCTCCCTTCCTCTCTGCTCTGTCAGCGATGCAATGCTCCACAGTAAACAAAACTCCAGGCCAAAAGCTTGTGGAGAGTAATTAGAAGGGCTAATAAATATGTCTGTTTGGAATTCAAGTGATGTCCAACATCTCCACACGGAGCTAGAAAATACACCCTAATTTTCCTGACATTATTGATTTCAAACAGAAACATGTTTTGCACTCAAAAGGCATGACAGCTCATTCAGTTTGATCATTTTAAAGGAGTCTCACGCAAAGTAACAACTGTGCAAAACTCAGCTTTTCGTGTGCAAAAAAACAACTTGTATCGTGTTCTCTGAATATATAACAAGCTTTTTCAATATTCAGAGGTCGGCTCAGAATGTGTTTAGCCTTTACATGTTCACCGAGGAAGGCAGTTTAAAAGACGTGCTTTGTATCTGCGCTTTCAGACCTTCTACACACTCTGAAGCCAACAGGAGCAACAAGGATTTTCCCTGTTCAAGAGCAAAAGAAGACATTCTCCATCATATTATGCAATAACCAACCTACACATACATATATAACAATCATCTGTATTCATACTCATTTACATGTGCACAGTAACAGTGTACTACAACCCCTCCCCTGGCAATCCATCCTTTAATGTCTTCCCTCCCTTCTCCCTAACCCAGGATCGCACAATGGAGAAAACAAAACCAGAAAATCTAAACTAAATGCAGAAAAGTCACAGGTCTTGTTTCTCTCGGCGGAGTTCCTCTCTGTGGAAGCCCTAATCCTTCTCCACCATTCGCCAGCTGAGACGGAAGGCTGCCCACATCTCCCTGCGAGCTGTCACCAGGCAAAGGGGATCGCATATCCCCCCCTCAGGTGGCCCACCGAAGCATGATGGGAAAGAGGGTTAAGGAGGATGGGGGGGATGCGAGGAGAAAACAAGGAGGAGGAGGAAGAGGAGGAAAGACAGGAGCCTGCAGGCACTGAAATGTAGCCAGCTTCAATGCATAGCTAAGGGTTTGACTTTGAGCAGTCTTATGCAATGCTCACCATGAGCAGTTGTATTGTTGGGAGCCAATGAGCTGCTGCGGCAGTGAGAACGACGTGTGGATAGTTTACAGCTGCTTATCAGCCCATTTCCAAGCAGAGCCCCTTTCAAAAAACACTTCATTAACTGTGGCTGTGCGTTGCCAAGCAGTCAAAAGCACCGGTCGTGCTCATTCGCCTGCGTCCCTCTTGCCCAAGTGTGTTTGCGTGAGATCTGTTCGCTCTGCGCTCACGGCTCTCCGGACACCTCATTGGAGTGGGGTCTGTCTTTGAGTTAGCTGCGCAGCCACTACTTTGAGCGCCAGCACAGTCCTGACTCTCCAGCCTGGGCTCGCGGGCTCACGGGAACCTGGCACAGGAGCTGAAGCAGCAGAGGAGGAGGAAAGGGGCTTAAAAGACAGGTGGAAGAGATGGGCCATATCACATTGAACTGAGGGTGCTTCTTTAATTTCCTTTGGTGTGAGGTACAAACTCAAAGCCAGACTGGCACAAGCTAAACATTCATCTAGGAGGGAATAATCAGGTATTAGAGATGCTCCGATACCAGTTTTCTCTTCCATATCCCGATGCAGGCGCCGATCTGATTCCAGTGCATTTCAAAAAAAAGAACAACTCATATAACGCGTCTTACCAGCTGTATGCTAAAAACCCTGTGTGGAGGTGATGATTGCTGTCATTGTTGTTTTGGTCTGGCTCAGATTAAACCCCTTTGAAAAACAAACACATAAGACAATGACTCCGATAGAATGTCTTTTGTTTTACAGCCATAACTGAAAAAAGCACACAAATAACTAAATACGAAACTGAAGTCTTGCATACGGTGCACGTCAGAGTTTTACTTGGGGCTTTCCAGCCTGAAATATCGCCAAATTGCTGACATATTCGTTAACTATGGCTAACGGTGCACGAGAGGAAATCAATTCTTCTTTCTATAAATAAATTTGCACTTCTATCAAGGTGAAACTGATATACCGACCGTGGTATTGGATCATTACATAGATTTACGTACTCGCCGATGCCTGATGCAGCATATTCAGCAGTATCGGAGGCATTTCCGATGCAGGTATCAGAATCAGAAAATCTCTAATATGTATTCTGCTGCTCATGTAGTTGAAATACTGGTAACTGTTGTCTTTATTATTAACTTATGGTGCCATTGGAAGTCACCTAAATATGAATCTGTGAGCAGTTGTGAGGATCAATTCTTCAATTAAGCTGTTTTCAGACAAGACCTCCGTGTTAAATCCGGAAAAGTGGCTGCAGCATTTACCCGGAGCGGGAGGTTCTCTGCACAGACGCGTTCACAACAACAACAAATCCTCCGCATTATTCAGGCGAGAGGTGGAGCAGCCAGGTGCAGCAGACAGAGGCAGGAACTAACGTATTAACTCCACTCAGGAGATCACAGGATTTTGGTTACATCACCAGGAATAAGTTATATTATCCTTAACTTAGAATACCTGAGATATTTCATTTTAGAAGCTGCCAGCTTCAGCCAAACCTCTGCATGTTTCCAGCTCTTTGTTATAACTGGAAATGGGAAAGTCGACTCTGTGTACACAGCCAGAATTGCAAAACCCAGCACAAGAAGGAAAAGTAGTGTCTTGGACTAATGCTAAGAAAACAGTCAAAAACAGTTGTTGGGTTGCTTTCAGGAATTTACTATTTGTTAAAATTAGCCAGCTGGGAACAATCTATCACTTGTAGTTTTAAAGAAACAATCCGAACATTAACACAACACTTTATTTCCACAGGAAAGCGTGCAGTATTTTGAGAGACAGATACCTAACATTCAGTAAACATGCACTCCTCTGGTGTGTCAACAAGTATTATTGCTCAGGGGTAAGACAGTAATATGACAAGGAATTAGAGTCCGTCTTCCAACAGCAGAGAACAAGAGTAAGAGCAATGACAGAGCTTTCACTTCAATTTAAGGGTGTAGACAAAATCTCAAATACATGAATATGATTTACGAAAATATGGAACACAATGATAACTGGGAAGATAACAAACTCAAAACGATAATAAAATCCTCCTCTTGAAGCAATTCCTCCTCCGCGTCTATTCCTCCCACTCACTTTTGACTGACTTTGAAAACTTTCATTGCAAACTGCACTCTCGTAGATATATGAAAGAAGTCAACATCACAGCTGCCTTGAACGCATGTCTTTTATGATGTTGACTCATTGCCCTGCACAAGGTCCTGATTTCACAGAAAAGCCTCCCACCGTGAACACATCTCCACAGAGTGATGTCATGCAACAGTTTCTCTTTGAGTGAGCGGTACCTGACGTCGCCACATACACAGATGGTCGATGTTACCTCTCTTGAAATAATTAAAAGATTACACCGTCTACCCTGCTGCGTGTGTGGTGTCGATGTCAGTCTGTGGTCTATTAAAATCGAATCCTAACGTTAGTGCTGCATTGAGACAAACAGTCTTGACATGTGCAGTCAAAGTGTTTTATTCACAGGTCATGTTTGTTGACAAGTGCCAGTAACACCAAGAAATATATCACACAACTGCAGTTCATGCTGTGGAGAAACTCTAATGTTTCATAAGGAAAGCCAATGAAAAAGTGCCAATAATTACAATAGTACTTTTACAATGTAACACTCCAAAACTCCTCTTCTCTCACTGGTATCTCTACTTTCAAGCTGGATTGTGAAACATTAAGACAAAGGGTGTTTTCTCTGAAATTACCTTGTGGAAATTGTGCAACCCAACAATTTTCTACTACAAAGTCAAACAAAACAAGCAGGACCATAGGAAAGCTTGTTAGGGCTGAGTAAGACCACATTTGGCTGTCCACATTTTGAGATGTAAGACCAAATCCCCCCATTGGAACCAGCTCAATGTGCATGGCAGGGGGGAAAGCTCATTAGCACAGTTTTCTGCCATCTCAGACATCCAGGAATCTTTAAATATGCCGGACTTCAAATCTGCTCTGCTGTCGCAGTACAGTGTGTACTGAGAGGGTACTGGGCAGAACGAGTGAAAACTAGAATGGCACGGAAAGCATATTTAATTAAGCCACTGTTAGATATCAGTCCCAGAAATATGACTGATTTTCATCAAGATCTATGAATTATCCCCTGGGAAATTGGTGAAAATGTAAAAAATATAACCCTCTCTTGTAATGTTAAAGAAAATGGTTTTAAAAATGTAATGGATTCTTTCTTGGTCCATGTTCCATCCTTCCACCAAGTTTTGTTGAAACCATTGGGTAGTTTTGGAGACAGCAGGGCATCTGGACCATGGAAGCACTCCTTACTTGTTGATGGGTTAAAGACAGGGGATGTTGCACCTTGTTAAGCCCTGTGAGACAAACTGTGATTTGTGAATATGGTCGATATAAATTGAATTTGATTGATCCTCACATCCAATTCCAAATAAAAAGTCTTTTCATGTGCGACTCGAAGCCGGCATCACACTGAAATTACAAGAAAGAAGGATGTCTAATAGAAGAAGACGATCAACATGACCATGATCGGGGCAACCCATGTTAGTATCGATAAGTGCATATTAAAACCATTGACTGTTTGTCTGGAAAGTGATGCCAATGCCTGAAACCTGTATTCTCTCCAAGGACCAGCATGATGTCTACTTTATGGTCCAATTTAGAGTAAAACAGTCTAGTACCCTCCAATGGGTGCAGGTCAGTGAGCCCCCTTCACAATAAGAAAGGCAACTAATGGTGCAGGGGGGAAAAACAACAATGCCCATGAGAACAGATACTGTCTCGCTGAAGTCTATTTTATGTTGCAATCACAAAAGAGAAAGTGTATGGAACGACCCATCCATTTTCCTGGTTGACTCAGCTGCTACTGAGGATTATATAGTGCCAGGGAGGCACGGTCCATTCATGAATCAATGAATGACCCCAAATGAGCTCATTGTTTATGTCCCCCCACCTTATGGCAATAAAACATTTGGGAGGGGCAGAGCAGCAGTTGGTAAACAGAAGGAAAGCAAACGTAGAGCACTTCCCAATAGAGGCGTCCAACACAAGTGCAGGGATCATTAACAGAGACTCAATAATAGAGTGAGGCCACGGCTCAAGGCATTAACGATACAAAAGTGAAAGTACAGTTAGTCTGCATGAGGACAAAGCTCAAAGCAACTGCAGTGCATCAGTGCACGTAGACCACATAATAGATTTAGATTACCGTACACAGAGCAGAAACATAACCAGCCACGTGTCCAACTTTACAACACAGAGAACACAAAATGTCTGTGAGGCAGATTCCCTGCGGACTGCAAAGCTACGTGTCGTTTTGTCAGAAACAATGACAGGCAGGTTTTAGTTCCTAAATTTAATTATATGATCCACTGAAGAAACAAGGCTTTTTTTGTCTTTATGTCTGCCGCTAAGAGTATCTGTCTGCTGTGGCGACAGAAAGGAGCGGGGGGCACACAGCGAGAGAGCCATGCTTGACAGTTTACATTATGCCCCTTGTAGTTGGGACACTAAAATATATAGGGAAAGGTATAAACGTATCTTTTACGGTGTGCCGGAGCAAATGAAACCCTGAACTCCTGCATAGGAAGAAGCAATCTATTAAACGTAAGCAGGTCAGGTAACAGCATCAGGAGGCACAAGGGCAAGATTAGGAGACTCGCAGCTAATCGGAACCAAACGGGCTTCCAGATCCCAGCCTGTCGCAGAGATACACCAGAGACGCGGGGTAATTGCTACTCAGAGACACTCGCATTCAAAAACAAGCAGATTCCCCCCTTTTTGAATAATGATGTCAAAAACTCAAATGGATGTCTCTCAAAATATTTCAGTTATGCTGAGGTTTTTGGATTGAAAACATCCATTTGGCACTTGATTATTTGCTTGTTTTGGGGCCCCACAGGTGGCCCCTAAAGGCTTTTAAAAAGGCTACTGAGTTAGTAGGTAAAAAAAACACAGTATCAAAACATTTTTTCAGTGTTTTTATGGTTGTAAAATGTCTTGACTCTCAAAAGAAAAGCAACCACGAATGACAGTCCAACATTTGTAATTAACATTTTTAAGATTTAATGTTAACATTCAGTCAGGTTTTGATTATTATGGTGATAGTCAATACTGTGATCACGGGAGAGAAATATCTGCTGCTGGTTTAAGAGCAAACGGTGATGATACAGGGGAACTCAACTATTCAAGAAAACACTCGTAGATCATGGATCGAGATCATGGATCGTGTTTGTGGTGGCAGCTGAACATAGATCGTGGATCGTGATCGTGAATCAGGGTGTCAGTTGATCAGGGATTATAATTCTAACTAGATTGCCTAGTTATACATTATAACCTCCCCACATATTCTGTAACACCTCTACCATTACAACTGTCATCGCTGCTCCCTTCCCCTCTGTCGGACATTGTCTTATGTACAGATACTTTAATCATTGATACACCTCTCTGTTTATGTCAGACACTGTCTTTTCTCATGAATGTTGAAGGTATTGTTATTTTGTTGATGTGCTCTGCTAGTCGCTGCATCTTCCGCACTTCTGTCCGTCCTGGGAGAGGGATCCCTCACGTGAGGCTCTCTCTGAGATTTCTACATCTTTTAGGGCAGTTTTTCCTGACTCTTGCTGAGGACAGAGGATTTTGCACCTTGTTAAGCCTTATAGAGCCAAACTATGATTTGTGAATATGGGCTATACAAATAAAATGTCCATATTCTCATGGCATTCCCTGGAATATTTGGACTTCCAAGTTATAAAGCTACAAGGCGAGGAGGGGGTAGAGTGGTCGTACTCGAACCAGAAGGTCAGCAGTTCTATCCCAGTCTTCCCCATCTGCATGCCGAAGTGTCCTTGAGCAAGATACTGAACCCGTCTCATAGGTGAACTGTATAAATGGGTGTAAATGGGTGAAAAACCATAAAGCGCTGAGTGGTCATCAAGACTAGAAACGCTCCATATAAATACAAACCTTTAAGACCATTTACACTTGTTCTGATGAAATATTGAAGGTTGAGGATTTATTTTCGTTTTCATTGCTACACAACCGATAAGCTCTGTTTAAACAGGGAGACACGGTTCACCTCAGTGAACTATACTAAACAAAACAGGTTTCCTACAGTAAATGAATTTCAATATAGTACTTTTTTTTAAAGAAATGGTAAAAAGACTATTTCATCATAATAGAAACATTCATAAAAAATGACAATAAGTTCATAAAGACAAAATATATGAGGTTTAATGAAATATTTTCATCAGTTAATCAGACGCCAAAGTTGCCAAAGTGGCTGAAACGTTCTTGACGCAATTTGCGTACAAAGTGCGGCTGAAACACGCGAAAACAAGCGTTAAAAATAAAACGTTCCCTGAACTTTTCCCCTCATGAGTAAAAACCTCCGCATGTAATATTCTCCACAGCGGGAGAAGGACCGGAACCCACTCACCGAGGTGTCTCAGCGGCGGTGTCCACGTGTGGAGCTCGGATCCCGGGGTTAATTTCTCCAGCCGCTGTCACAGTTGTTCCGAGTTGTTGTTTCCGTCAGCGGGAACATTTCTCCCTCAACATCGCGTCCACTCCACTTTGTTTCCGCGACAGAAGCTGGTGCGTGTGAGCCGCGGGAGGAGAGCTGGTTTCCCCTGTCTCTGCCGAGGGAGACCGTGTGCGTGTGTGTGTGTGTGTCTGGGAACCTGCTACTGGTTTCTCACACACACACACACACTCAGCCGCCAATCACGAGCAGTGTGACACCAGCACGTAGCTGCTGCTCACATCTGCAGCCTCTGTCTGAGTCTCAGTGAGAGGAGAGAACACAGAAGCTTTGGAAACCAAATGTGTTCATGGGTCAAAGTCAGGAGTGAGAAGTAAAACTGCCTTTAGCAGCGTTTTCTATGGGTTAGAGAGGAATGGTGGCCTTGAAGTGCACAAAACACTGAGACATGTTACAAAACTCAGTGTTCAATAAGAGAAGTCAATAAGAAGACACAACGACACGTAAGAAAACACAAAGTAAAGTAAGAAAACACTAAGACCAGTACAAAACACAACGACAAGTACAAAACACAACGACAACAAAACACAACGACAAGTACAAAACACAACGACACGTAAGAAAACACAAAGACAACAAAACACAACGACAAGTAAGAAAACACAACGACAAGTATACAAATATATTTACAATTTACAAAACACAACAGCAAATCACAAAACACAAAAAAAAATTATTTGCCGCTGTGTTTTTTGATTTGCTGTAGTTTTATTTTCTTTGTCATTGTGATTTGCACTTCAGGGCCACCATACAAACGTGAAAGGACACAATGCAAACATCAAAGAACCTTCATTACAACTGCACATATTTACAAGAAAAGCATAGTAAGTAAAAAATACTACGTGATTACTGAATATAACGTAAGTGACACAAGTTCGTATGGGAATATTAACTGGTGAAGGAAAATGATGACACAGTTTAATGATTTGGTCCCTTTAACTTAATATCTCTTTAATATCAACTCAATATATCAATATCATATTTCTTAAGGTCACGAGAGAAAGAAAAAGCAGCTTCATGTTTTTAATACTTGTTTAGACAATCCGTCTATATGCTTACATGCTGAAAAGTTACTTTAAGTACTCAATGGTGTGTAACAGGCCGTAATGCTGCCTGTCCCTGTCACTCAAACGTTGCATAACATTGACAACAGTAGGCTAATCTCCCAATTCTGCATGTACTGTACAATAACAATGATAAATTGCACAGACAGACTTGACGAAACTTGCTCGCAGGACTTGTAACAGTGAACTTCAAGTCCCATAAGATTATCATGACGGAAAAATCTGCATCGTGTGGTTTGTATTTCCAGTTTCTTTGGCTAAAGCGTAAAATACCTGATCGCAGTTGGTGCCCCGCTCAACAAAATCAATCAACAGTAACGTCAAAAGAAAATGTAAAGTGGCTCAACGTCTTTGAATGATCTGTTCGGGCAGGTCTTCACTTAAAGAGGTCACCGCAGCGACTCTAAATCCTCACGATGACTCAAGGCTCAAATATCTCTGATTATAGGAGGCTTCCCACGATATGACTTCATGAGCAGTAACTCGGTCGTTCCCCAGGGCCACTCCAGAGAAAAGTTAGTGTCTCTGTGTTCCTTGTTCCGACAGGCCTGCTCTACCTGAGCTTACGGACAGCATCACCAGCAGCTGCTGACCACCATCTTTGGTTTCTACAGCCATGCCAACAGAAATCTGTTCCCCTGGGAATTCACACACGGAGGCAGTGGAACTCTCTCTCCCTCTCTCTCTCTCTCTCTCTCTCTCTCTGCGCGTGTTTGTGTGTGCGATTGTGTCAGCCGAATGTTTTGCTTGGCTGATTGTGAGTCATCCAAATTCCCTGCAGAGATCTAATTCCTGATAGATTTGGCTTCTTTTACGAGCTCTCCCTTCATTTCGATAAACAGACTTGGACGCCGACGCCGCCGACGCCTCACTCGAGATAGTTCAAGTTAAATGGGCTTCTGGTTTTTTTTCACCTCGGGAAGTTTGCAGCTGATCACTTGCACGTTGCAGAGGGACTCGATAAGTGTTGTGTTCGTCATTATTTGTCATGATAACGGCCGGTTACAGTTTACAGCAGATGTCCTTTGGGTCAGTCAGGAACAACAGATCCACTTGTGGCTAACAAGCAGCTGCTTTGTAATCAAATGTGAATGTTTCTAATTTCAAGATTTAACTGAAAACACTTTGAGGTCGTCTGGCTCCACGTCTCCGTGCGACAGTAATCTGCTACAAACCTCCGCCCTTGTAAGGTGTCGGCTATGGCTCAGGAGGTAGAGCGAGTGGTCCACTAACCAGAGGGTTTGTGGTTCGATCGCCGGTCATCCTCTAGTCTGCATGCGGAAATGTCCTTGGGCAACATAGTGAAGCCCAAATTGCCCCTGACAACAACAGTGTGAATGATGTTGAACCCATTTTCTACTGGTCAAAAACTCACTTATACCTCCTGACATCTGGCTTCTGTCTGCAGTGGGAATGGACACAATCGGCATTGAGTCCCGTGATGGAAACGAGAAACCCGGGTGAATGCGTTAATTTGCCAAGACAGATAAGTGAGAGAGAGCCTCAGTTTTTGTTGCGTCCGTGACATCAAACATGAAGCACTAGGGGGAAAAATCTGAAAGACGGAGTCGACCTCCTTTTGTTTAGAGAGTTAACTCGCGTTGATAAAAACTTGCGTATACCCGCTAATTTTGGGGTCAAACAGGTATAAGCCTTTTTCCATCCATCTATTATCCTTTGAGGGACGCAGGGGGAGCTAGAGCCAACTTTGCTTATTGCGTATCGTAGGACCAACGTACAGAGACAAACAACCATTTACCCTCAGATTGAGAGTCCAATTAACCTATAATCCCAATCGGCAGGGCAGTACCTGGAGAAACCGCACACACAGACATGGGGAGAACATACAAACTCCACACAGAAAAACACCAGCCAAACCGGGATTGGAACCGGGAACCTTCTGCGAGGCTTTATAAATACAGTTCATTTATCATGTGAGCAGGACCAGCTGCATAAAGGGGAGATGTCATATACTTTTTCACCAACTAGCATCATTACACTGACAACAGCTTAAGACCCTTGATAAATACGTCTGTAATCCACAAAAAAAAACAACATCAGACTTGGACATTGGCACAACAATAATCAAATGTGGATGTTCCTTATTTTTCTCCGGCCCTTGAAGCTTCATCTGGATCATATTACAGCTTGTCTGGCTCAGTGAGTCCACGCTGCAGCGAGCTGCTCAACCATCTGCTGCAGCATGTGGAAATAGTTCAATTGAAGAATTTAGATTTGAAAAATGTTTGCCGAGTCTTCTGAGACGTTTACCTCCAGACAATCCGCTTTGATATCCACATGCAGGCTCTTCTGCTGTGTGTGTGTGTGTGTGTGTGTGTGTGTGTGTGTGTGTGTGTGTGTGTGTGTGTGTGTGTGTGTGTAGAGATTTGGATGTGAAGGGGGATGTTTTGCTGCTTTGGCTCGGGGGGGCCACGGGGACCGAGCTGCACTCTCTAGACCGTGGCACTGTAGAAGTAATGAACTGTATATCTGTGCTCCCCTGCACGAGCAAACACTTTCACAGTAATGAGTCACTTTTTCCAGGTGGAGGGGAAAAGAGCAGAATGCCGAAGGGGGAAAAATGATGCATTACACACACACACACACACACACATACACACATGTGCAAACACAGAGTGATGCACACCAGCAGAGAGGGTTAAAAGGGCATTAGCTGTTTCCTGCCGGTGCGTTTGGGATTTCAGGCAGTTGAGTCTCTCCAGGGAAACGCTGGCTGATGATTTGTTCCGATGACAGAGGCGAAACACTGAACCACGTCCGGGTTTTGTATTTGTATGGCACCGCCAGTCTCAGTCTGCCGAATGAGCGGCCAGCAAACACGTTGAAAGCTTGCACACAGCTTATTGCTCAATCCAGTCCTGAGGTTGGGCTCTGGATCCATGACACACCGCAGAGACGGAAACATCCTCCAGGTTTTGCTCTTGTGGCCTGAAGTTTCCGAGATGTGTTATAGGATTGGAATCTTTGGGAACGGCGGGGGGAAAGTAACCAATCGCGGCTCTCCTTGTGGATTGGTTTGAATATTCTATGCAGTGGTCATATGGTCTCACTGTGCTAGGTTTTTTTTAACACCACGCCAAATTTACAGAATGGTTGAGCTACTCCTTTAATTCTCTGGAGCACCTTTGTTTCCCATGACCCTGAGCACACGTCATTATGAAAAATGTATCTTCCAATTGTTCCCTTTTGAGTTTCCATTAGCTTGTTTTTAAAATTTTTTATAATAATGCACTTTGATATCATGTGTACCTGCTTGTGGCAGTGTATAGAAAGATGGACGACATGACGGCTCCTCAATAGTGAAGCCAAAACGTATAGGACGCCATCTGCTGGCCGGCTGCAGTATAGGTCATAAATCCTGCCTCCTCCATGTTAATGGATGGGCGATGGACCAAACTAAAATATCAAATTGGCCTTGAATGATTCCATGTTTTTTAATCTGTTACTTTAGTCTTTTCCTCTGTCTTTTTCTCTTGCATAGTTTTTGATTCTATCGTTGCACTACTTCCTGTTGTTGTTGTTCTTTTCCTGATTGACTCAACTCCCTGTGTTTTTAAATTGCTCTATATTTATAAACGACTTGATGGAAAATCATACATCCCTTTCCCTTTATACAGGTTTCAATTCTGTTTTAGGTATTTGGCATTATTTAAAACCTTTGAATCATGTCGGGAATCTAAAAAGCATCTGTAGGATTGAAGGGTTAATCAGTGACTTCTCTCTGAGTCCATCACTGAAGCACTCCCACAGAAAGCAGGAGCTCTACCTGGTGTTTCATCCCCTTTTCCTCCCTCTCTCTGGGCGCCCTCTCTATCCCTCATCCGAAAAATCCTGGAAAACATAAACATCCTTCCTGCCTGTGACATCACTCACGGAGCAGTGCGCGCTGGCTGGATTAGGGAGAAGGAGTTGCCTCAGTCCCTGTGGCGAGCAGGGTAAACATGGAGATCTGACGATGGAAGAATGGAACGGTGCGAGGGACCCTTTGCTCGGAACCACCAGCTGCCTCTCATCTCCCCCAAATGGCCAGATGGCCGCCATACACTCACACACCCAACACACTTCATCGCCACTTTTTTCTCCCTCCGTCTCTCTGCTGCACTTATCAAACATTGCATTCATGTGGTTTGATATTTACTCTTCACAGTGTGAGGCATGAAACACACACACATCACACACTGGTTATACAGAGCTGCACTGGGGAGAAAAACATGTCTTTTTATGGTGGAGCTGACATGCATACATTACTTCAAAAAGGGACTGTGTGTGTGTGTGTGTGTGTGTGTGTGTGTGTGTGTGTTGTTGCATGTTTTTATTTGAGATTTCATTGCAAGTCTGTCTGTGTTCCAAGTGGGGAAAATCAAACAGTACGTGTTTGATTTTCTCTCATCGGTTTGTGTGTGTTCGTGGTTTCTCGGTAACTTCGTGGAACTCGGCACATTCAGGGAGGTGGGAGTGTGTTTATATGAGGAGGGAGCAGTTGCGGATCTTGGATTTTTCTAAATAAGGGGCCATACAGGGCCCCTCTGTGTAAATCCACAATTTACATATGTCCAACATCGATACACGATTCCTTGTTTTCTGTTAGATCTATAGCAAAGCCTCACATCATTGAATATATTGTGAAATTTCTAATTATTTCATGAAAAAGCTTAGAAAAATAAATAATCTTTTTTGTTCATATTTATTGTTTGTATTGTTAGTAAGTGACTTGTTTATTATATTTAAAAAAGACTGCTGGGAGGAGAGGGGCACTCTAGGGGTCAATCAGATTTTAGCTGGGGCCGGTGCCCCCTGGCCCCACCCCTGGTCTGGCCCCTGGGAGGAGGTCATTTGAAACCAATCGTTTCAGGTTCACTTGTCAAGTAAGAGGATCAGAGTGTGTGTGTGTGTGTGTGTGTGTGAGTGTGTGTGTGTGTGTGTGTGCACATTTCACATTATCGAACCAGGTCAAGTGTAACAATCCACTTTGATAATATTTGAGAGGCGTAAAAACAGAAAAATCAAATACCTCAGATCTGGTATTGATTTCACTTGCAAGTGTCCTGATAGAATATCTCTCACATGAGGCCACTAAACGATCCTGTTAGATTCACCAGAAGCTGAATAAATGACATTTTCCTGCAATACTGAATCTCACCTATTCCTCATGTTCAATTAGCTTTCCTCGCCTGAGTGCGTTTTGGTTTAAATCCTCTGCTAATCAGCCTCAGTTGGGATGCACTTGCAGAAATCATTTTTCTTTTTTTCAAGCAGAATTGGGTTCAGTGTAGCACGGAAATACAAATAAGATCTCTCTCTTGAGCAGAACCAGTTTTCACGGCCATTTTCTGAAGCCATATCTGCATTTATTTTTTACAATGAGTGACTCTCGGTCAATAGTCGTAACAAGGATTCATCTGATTAGTCCAGATGATCTGTCACATGATGGGAATCATGCACATGACCTATGAGACACTGCTGGAGCAGAGGCGCCTGTCGTTTCTTTTAAAAACATCTTTTCCTAACTGCGCACATGGACATGGCTTTTGAAACCTTTTCAAGTGTGGATTTAGGGATCCGTCATTGGAATATTTCTGTGCCAGCAGCAGCCACTTTAATTGTCTTTGAAGCAAATATTAACCATCCATCATGTGAACGCCAGCCAGCCTCAAGTAACCGCTTTCATACTCGGATCAATCATAGCTGCTTTGACACTTCAGAAAATATGGCAAAGAAAGTTGTTCTGAGTCCCAGTCAGTTTTTGAATTGTGCATTAGTAATAGAGATTGTTGTTCAGCCGGTGACGTATTTAGTTTTAATATGTATACAAAAATCAATATTTAATCACATTCAGGCGGCTGGTTTATGAGGGAAAGAGGGAGCTATCGCTAACACAACAATATTATTCTGTTTACCTGATCTGGTTGGACAGGTTTTTGTCTTTTTCTTGAAGTAAACCATCTCAAAAATGTAACTTCTTCTCTCCCACTCTAACCTGGTAGAAGTTTTTCCTATTAATTGTGATCTCAGGACTCAACTACTGTGACTCATTTTTTTTTCTCTGGCATAAATCAAGTCACGCTCTCGCCTCCAACTAGTTCAGAGCGCAGCAGCTCGGCTTCTTACTGGTTTTAATCGACAAAGTCACATCACACCAATCCTGGCTTCTCTCAATCGTTGGCTCCCTGCTCGGTTTGGAATTGATTTTAAGATTTTACTGATCACTTTCTAAGCCCACCTGGTCTGCCCCCAAACTACACAGCAGAGATGCTGAGGCCCCAGATCAGAGCCTTGTAAGGTGGGAGCCTTCTGGTCGTCCCACAGTCGGGACTTAAGTCTAAAGGTGAGCGTCCATCAGGGTCCCTCAGTCTTTTAAATCACTTATTAAAAACCTTTTTTACAGACTTGCCTAAATGTGATGTCATCTTTTAAACTTTTTATCGTTTTATTGCTTTTATTCTTTTTATTTGTACTTAATTACTTTTATATAATGTCAACTTTTTATTGTTTTTGCGTGATACTGACTTCTAATTGCTTATATTTCTTAACGGTTTTCATTAGTGTGACTTTTAATTCCCTCTGTCTGCTTTGTCTGTCTAAGCACTTTTTCTGATTTCACATATCAGATTGTCACAGTATGAAATCGGTGCCAATGCAGTTAACACAACGTCAATACAACTGATTGTAAGTGATCATTCTCTACATCTGGGGTCTTATGAAAAGGACATTTTTGAAGTGAAAATGGTAAATACATAAACCCTCGTATTGTAAGCCCTACATCTGTTTCACTACAGAGTACAAAGGGAAATACCAAGTGGAATACAAAACAGTGAGATGTGTCTCTCAGTCTGACTTCTCTGTTTCCTCCTCGCCTGCTGTTACGCATCATGCCAACACTGGAGAAACATTTAATCTCACTGCTCCCACAGGCGGCAGCTTATACGCTTTCGGGAGTGAAAACAGGATTTTCAGAGGGAAAAACCCGTCCTGAATCAGAGTGAATACTCTGGGGTGTGCTGAAGTCAGATTTCTGAGCAACTCTCCGGGTAGAAGACTCTGTAATGGAGCCACACGCCATTAAACACCTCAAACTATATCCATCTCCATCGTGGCAGTCAGACAGCTGAATGATAGATGTGTGGGGGAGTGGGTGGTTGTGTGTGGGGCATTTCTCAATGTACCAAGTCACCTCTGTTACTATAGAGGGTTCAGACCCCATGTCTCAGTCATATTGAAGAATACGACCCCTTCACTTTCTTCAGCTTCAGTGGTCGATGACTGATTGAAAATGTCGGGACCTTGTTGGGAAACAGGTGCTATTTCCATGCATCAGTCAGTGTTGGTTATAACCTTTGAGGATTCATCCATCTATCCATCCACCCATCCACCCATCCAGCCATCTATCCCTCCACCCATCCACCCGTCCATCCATCCACCCATACATCCATCCATGCCTTGCCTATACCACTAATCCATTTGAGGGTCACGTGGGCAGCTGGGCATTGACAAACAAAGCGAGAGTATCACAGGGTTCACATTCACACCTACGGTCAGTTTAGAGTCTCCAGTTTACCCAGCCCCAATCTACGTCGTTGGACTGTGGGAGGAACCCGGAGTTCCTGGTGGAAACCTGCATTCAGACACAGAAAGACCGCGGCAAGTCGTGTCTCCACCATCCTCTCTCTCCTGTCTCTGCTGCTCTGCCAGTAAACCCACTCCCTCTCCCCCCTTTTTATCCTTTTGTTGGCAGATGACAGTCAAAAGCACCTAATTTGGCCGATCGATGAACAGGGCCCCTCTGGGTAACACAAAAAGCCAAGAATCCAATTTTATTTGCGAGTTCAATTTGGTCTTTTTACTGTCGCCGGACAAGCGGTGTCACTCGGAGACAATGTCACACTCGTAACACCGCAGAGCTGCACACAGGGGGCTCGGAGAGTTTGAGATTAACACAGACCTGTTTCTTATTAAGTCTGGGAACAATTTGAGGCAAACGTAATAAAAGCAAATGGATGAAACTGAAGACGAAGGCGCCAATGAGGTCCTGATATGTGGTGTGGCTTGTGGATCCACAGGGATCAATTTATAAGCAGCTGAATTATCTGAGTATCTGCCACGGAGCCGGCTTAATTGAAAGTTGCCCCTGGTGTCCCATTTGAGCCTCTGTTTGCTCTTTATTTCCTCTTTTTAAACCTGGATTCCATATTGACTTTTGCCATGTTATGATTTGGATGAAATATCTTCCCTGGATTTGTTTCCTTCTTTTAGGAAAACTCAGCAGATTGATGCTCCCATCGTGCACCAGGCAAAGACAGGTTCCTTAACCACCACGTAAAGCAAACGACAAAGTAACCTGACACTTTGTCTGTTTGTCTTCCAAAACAACGTCAGGCCTCGAAATTGCATTAATTCCGCAGAAAAACTGGATTTTGCCAAACACAACAGGTTTTAGTGAGTGATGCAAATTACCCAATTTTGTGCAACAGTGCTTAAAGCCAGAGATCCCCCCCGCGGGAGAAGTGCATTACTTTAGAAGACTCCACAGCAAATAGCCCGAGAGAAGATTCAACTTGAATTTGTTATGTGAGCTGGAATACACAACATCTGTAGCACAACACACTCACAAACGCCTGTGTGCTTATACTAGCGTATGTATGCATGACCGTGCAATTCTTGCGTGCTGCACAAAGTGATGGTCTTAGCATCTTGGCTCACAACAGTCCCATCTCATCTCTTTAAACACCATGTGACATGACCTCATCAGCTGAGAGGACACCCTGCAGATCGGCTCGGAGACTTTAATGACATGCTTAGAATTTCTGCAGCGGCACGCGTGATGTCCCAGACGGTACGGCAAGACTAACAGAGCGCATGACCTCAGGCTTCCACGTACACTCCAGATGCAGCGGCGCAGAATGTTGTTTATAGATTCAACTGTTTCAGGTTTCATACGAAGAGAAGAACACACGTGAGGGATCATCTCTGCAGAAGATGTAGATGGAGTCAGGGAGAAAAAACGTCATGACGATAACTTGTTTGTAAACTGTTCTTCCTGAAATAGAAACTAAAAGCTCTTGACCTGTTACATCTGTTAACAAATGTCACTGACATGACTTAATTAATGGTTAAATTGGACATGATTTTCTGGGCGTATTAAACTGTTGTTCTAGGCTTTGAACCAAAGAGAACTTTTTCTTTTTTTTTTTTTACCAGATCCATGATTTCCTGGAGCCTTCAGGCTCAGTTTAGCAGCTCCAGAGTAGAACTGATGACATCAAGATAAGAGTCTTGGCTCTCGTCCGTGTTCAGCCCAGACTGAGCCTTTTCCACTGAAACATATTTAAACCGAACCGTCGGAGATGATGAGAAGAACATATGTGAGGTTTTTTAAGGTAGAATTTGATGGGAAAACAAAGAGGTCAAACACACAGACTCTACGTAGGGAAGGGACTGTAAATCATCATAACGATTACTTTTTGCTTTTTATGGCAAATAAACACTTTTAATATCTGAGTAAGAATCCAAAATGGTTTGACTTGCAAAACTCTCATGAGGGGATGAATGCAGCAAACACATCCAGCTACTTAGTAATTAAAGTGTTTTCCATTTGCTATTGATTACAAACCAAAATATCCAAGGCTCTCAATTATGCTGAGAAGAATTTTTACTTTGAAAAGTTAAATTATGGCTTTTGATTAAAGTAGATATATTGGAGCGTTTCTTGCAACCAAAGTAAATTAAAGAGAAACAGGGAAGCAAAACCTCTCAAGACTAAAGGTCTGCATCAAGTGGTAACCATGACCTCACCCACTGGTTTGTGAACAGCCGCTTTGAAGCCTCCAGTTTGACATTTTGTCCAGCAGCCACTCTTGGCTAATCTGAACCAGGAGTAATCATATGGGAGCTGAACCTGACTGAAAGCTGCACGTCCCCTACAGCTGCACCCATTGGGTGGTACGAGCTGTCAATCATACGGTATCCACGACTCAATGCATATGGAGCTTTATCGTCTGTTTGACTCTAAACAGGACCATAATTTACTAAATGAACATCATGTTGTGTTGAAGAAGACTTGAAACTAGCGATTGAGACCATAAACTTTTAATGAAGATGTTTACCAATGTTATAGATCAAGTGAGAAGTAGTTTTCACAGAGACATAGACTTCTATAGAAACTGACGTCTTTTTTTTGCAACCAGTGGAGTCGCCCTCTGCTGGTCAATGGAGATAATACAGGTTTCAGGCACATTGGCTTCACATTTCACACGAGTCTACGTCCATTAATATAAATATATATATACAGTCTGTAATATACAGTCTCCATCCATTACAGCGTCAAGATACTTTGAGCTAAATGCTAACAGGAGGACGCTTAAACGTTCCCGATGCTAACATGACTTGAAGGACAAAATGTTTATAATGCTCACAATTTTTGTTTAGCATGCTAGTACGCTCACAATCGCTTATTAGTAAATTACAACTGAGGCTGACGTGAATGTCTGGAGAAGACGAAGGAGCGTCACAGTCATTTAAAGTCATCTTGAGAGGAACATCTCTACATCAAATGTCGTGAAGATCTAATAATTGTTGAGAGATTTCACACATAACCTCATGGAGGCACTAGAGAAAATGACATTTAACATCAGGGGACCATGGATGTAATTTAAAAAGAAATCTGGTGGCGATCCATCGAGCAGTTGTTGAGATATTTCAGTCTGGAGCAAAGCGGTGGATGGAGGGACAGACCAACATGGGCGTCCCCAGAGAAACCTGTAAGATCTCATCTCTTTCTGTCATCGTGACAGCAGCTGCTTTCACCTGCAGCCGCCACGAAGTGAACTCTGAAAATTACCTCCTGACAGTTGGTGACAGTGGAGAGAGAGAGAATGTCTTTTAAAAAGCAGTTGTTCCTCGACAAGGTCAAAACGTCTGAAGGGAATAAGAGTGAGATTCTTCAAGCAAAATTTCAATCTGCACTTCAGCTGCCGTGTCTGACATCGTCTTTAAAACTCCACTCACTGCAGGAGAGAGAATGTGAGAGAGAGACAATACCAGTGACTGTACTGGTGGTGAACGTCAGGAATGATGCTATCAATGTTCCCCTGAATCTGAATGATGCCATTTGTTTACCCAGGAAGTTGCAGTTGAATGGTTCCCGGCACTTTGCTCCTTGTCCTGTGCAACTTCTTTCATGTTTTCACTTCCTGCATTTTAATTGTTTGTGAGCAGCACAGTCTGCATCAGGTCTCCTCCCACATTTTCACATCAAAGCCTCCGTCCGGCTCCGTCCTCCAGAGGTCTCTGAGGAATTCCTCGTCACTAGGTGGGGCTAGAGTCCCTCAGAAATATGTGCTGTACAGGGAGCATTAAAAGAGGTTTTAAAGGAACAGTATATCAGCTTTTCAAAATCATTTTGATGGTTCACTGACTTGGAATCAGGAGAATGGTGACGCTCCTCACCCTGAACACCTGCTCTCGCTCTATGTAACAGCTCAGATTCCAATAATCAGGCCCAAGTTCAAGAGTGACGTCGAACAGTAGATCAGTCAAAAAGTCTTAAATCTATAAAAATCCAGTGTCTATGTCCTTCTTTAAAATATGAAGAACTCTAACCAGACTTTGTTGGATTTGTTGCAGTGGCAGCTCCTCTGGTTCATGGGTAATGTCCACTGGTTAGTTGTGTTTCAGTTGAGTGAGTGTTACTGGGCAGTCAGAGCTCCAGTCAAAGGTTGATAGGCTTTGTCTTTTCTCCACATGAAATCCACGATTTCGTACTACATGGTTTTTAACCAGATTTTCGACAAATTTTGGAACTCGCTGACAAAAGGAGCCAAGTCTGTGTTTAGTTTCGATAACAGAAACATGTAAACTCTTCAAGATGCTCGCCGACACATTTCCCCTTCCGACTGATATCCATAGTCTAAATATATGAACAAATTGGCCAATCAGAGCAGACCGGACATACCAGTAGAGGGTTTCTCCTGATGAAAGACCATGTCGAGTGTGAGCCCGTGGGGTAAACTCACAACAACCGCAAGACTCCCGATCACAAGATAACAAGTTGTTAAGTTATTCGCTCGGACACAGAGCATCAATCACCACGTGGGGCTGCAGAGGGCGCTGTTGCTCTGTAAGAGTGTTGCTTTAATATTGTGGCTGACGGGTGAACAGGGGACCTCGTTCGAAAGCTTCCTTGAAAGTTACTCCTGTCAAACACAACAGTGTAAGTGTTGTACTGAGACCCGTCTTCAGGAAGAAGAGGATGTTGTTGCAGAGCTCAGCTTCATCGCTCCCACTGCGACACTCATCTGATCTCAGACGTGACTGGAAGCTGCAGAAATCTGTGTGTCAGCTGTAACTGAAACAATACTTAGAAACTGATAAATCTAAATATTAGATGCACAATAGAAGAGTGGACATTCACATGTTCCAGCAAAGACTGTTGGGTTCTTACTGCACCAACAAGAGAGAAGAGCTATTGTTCTTTAATGCAGAGACACTAATGTCTTTTCTAAATGACACTGCAGTGGACATCAGGGGGTGGAAGCAGCCACCTCCATACCCCAGCTGCTCAGCAGGGGACAGCACTAATATGTGCCACGTCAACTGTGTGTGTGTGTGTGTGTGTGAGAGGGGGTCTGCGAATAGACAGCCTGTCTGCAGGCGGCTCTGATCTAATCTCCTCCTCAATCTGCCGCTCGGTCGGTGCTGGGACTTCAGGTAAACATGTCAGATCTGGAGAAGTTTGGACAGCAGTGAGGATGAGGCCTCAGAGGGAGAGAGCACAGGGGAGGAAGGTTGTTGCACACTGCCCTCTGATGGACAAACATAACCAGTGCACACGCTATAGATATATACATGTTGCAATAGATCTTCAGTTTGCCATTTTTAAACTAAAAGATTTCAGACTGATCTCTACACAAGGTCTAGCTCCTCTCTGATATCTGTAACTGTTTGGTGTAATTTCTCTAAACTACCATAGTTTCAGTTTCTTGATCCAACTTTGATGCATTTTACTACAACTTTGCACAAATTGATGGAGCAAGACTTGTCACCAGCTGCACTTGCTCAGTTTTTTATATCCTGGCGCTCCTATGTGGATTTAAAAAGTGGATTATACCTCATCTGACAGCTGGTAGTGGTACGTAGACGTAACAGAAACCGAGGTGCAGCCGATTGTAAATCTCAACCCAATATGAAGCTAATTTAGATATTTAAGCATATTTTACAGGGAGTGTCAGATATCACCCAGTGGTGGTAACTGAATGTGGCTTAAAGTGCATAATCAAGGCCAGATCACACAGAGTTTAAATAAAAATTACTTTATTATTTTTTAAAATAAATGCATTTTTACAGTCAGAAAACAGAGCAGCAGGACATGCACTGCTGCTCCCGACACTGGAGGCAAACAAACACATCAGACAACAAAGACGAGGCTTGATTTTCCTCCCAACTTCATTTTTTGCTGATTTGTCTCAAACTCCAAGGTCTAAGCAATGTGGGTCTCCTTCATATGGACAATTATTAAATGGCACACTTCGGTTGTGACACAATATCAGACGAATAGGTGAAGTACTTCAACAACAAAAAAAAAAGGCACAGAGCAAATTAAATTTGCAGCGAAAAATGCACGTAAAGTTTCACCGTCAGTCGAAAGAATGAGCGTAAAATGCGACTCTGGGCCGCAGGTGGTAGAAGAGAAAGCAGAAAATCAATAAAATTAAGCAGTAATACAAGAAAACAAAGAACACATTGAAAAGGCATACGTATCTGTATTTTAGAAAAAAATATATATATGTACTCGACAAACATCTTCATCAAATCTGGAGTTTGAGACTAGTGTTATCTTCATATATAATCATATATATCTTCATCTGAAAACCCGGTAAGACCACAACATGAGCAGGCACGGTTCTGAATACTACACGTTGACAGATGACACCCCACTTTTTTTTTTTTTTCTTCCTGAAAGGAAATACTTCCAACCCCCAAAAAGCAGAAAAAAAACTGTACAATTTCTATAAAATGTTTGTGTTTTTACATTAGTTACAAAAAAATAATACTTTACTGACTGATCCTTCATAACTGAGAACAGAAGAAAAGAAAAAAACATTTTGCATATTCATTCTTCAAACTCAGTGACCTTTTGCTGGTGTGTAATGATAAAAATAAGAATAACAACAACAATATTAATACTATACGGTGTGAGAGACAGAAAGGCGAGAAGAGGAAAAAGGTGGCAGAAGGGAGCGATGATCCCTCGTGTTATGTAGTGTCAATGCACAGAGCAATGAGATGTCAGGGCTTTTAAATGTAATCGAAAGCATGATAATGTGATTTCCTTCATTTTCAAATGCAGCCAAAAACACACGTCTGGATAAATGTTAATGCACATTACTTATAAATCTGCACTTTCAGGTCAGGAGAGGAAAGAATGTGGTCTAAGAGACGAGCTTAAGGTTGGAGAAAGGGAGTGGACACTTTGAAAAATCACTGCCAATAGGATGATTTCTAAACGTGCACTTTCCAGGTCACATGATGATGAAAGAACATTCTAAACTTTGGGAAACGTAGTGGACATGTTGACAAATCATTTAGCTTCTTGAGTGTTTAAATATTAAAAAAACAAGGATAAAACCTGTCGATGGGATGAGACACTTTAAACACACACTGACAACTTGTGACATTATTGATTAGTGTTTATAAAACGTGTTTTGAGAAAACACTAAATGTTGCGAACATGAGAATTAATGACTTTTTAGACTGAGCTATTTTTGCTGTTAGGTCGACTCGTGGAGGTCCAAAACGGTCTTGATCGCCCCCTGGTGGTTGGCGGCAGTGTAAGGTCCCTGCCTCCTCTGTGTTAGTGGATGGGACATGGATAAAAATAGGTCATTTTAGGTAGTTCTTATCACACATGCTCGTTGAAATGTTTTAATGAGTTATTTGATGCTATAAAAATGGGGTGAAACTTCATGATTGGTTGCGCGCGTGCATCGGCAGGACCTCATAACAACTACTACTGCCCAGACTCCGGCTCCAAATCAAGTCAAAAGTGCAAGATGGCCGCATTTTAGATATTTGAGCTTCATGTTTGTACAACGGGAGGAAGCGGCGATGTCCATCTTTATTTTCCGGTCTATGGTTTGAACCCAGATTTCCGAACAAACGGGACGCTCGTTACAGTGCACTGAGCTGTAGTGTGTTTGCAGACATGCTCACTATCAGCAGTCCGTTAAATACAAAAAACTAAACTGAGGCTCTCAGTGTCGCACCTGTCAGAGAATACGATGAAAGTTCATAGGAGGGACTAGACTGTCTCCGGTTGTGGAGACGCAGACATCGAAAGAAAAAAAGGACATTTAAAAAAAACAAAAAACAGCTTATTCAAAAACAGGACTGTGTAGTGTAGAAGTGCTTACACGTGACTTCATAGAGATTAAACCCTTCATAGAGCGGATAGGATGTACACTGCTGTTTACAGATCCCCCCCCCTTTCCATCAGACTCTGAGGAGGTCCGTGTTTTAGGATAAATAATTAGATATGACTGTGGGTATCTGTGGCACTAAATCACAACATGTTTCAACGACAGTTGGACATCAGCTCTTTAGTCCGGTTCTAGAAGAGAAAAAGGAAAAGACAAAAGAGTGAAGAGGAAAAAAGAAAATCAAAGGATCTTTGGGATTAAATTTGGTGTTTGATTGGTGTTTAAAGGGAAGTCATGGACGTTAAGTTGATGGCCGGCGGTCCAGGAGGAGGAGGAGGAGGCGGCGGGTGGTCGTAGTTAAACAGGCTTCTGCTCAACCACAGGAGTTTAAGTTCAAAGTTCGTCTGAACTGATTCAACCACAATTTAGTGTTAGAACAAGTGACCTCGTCGGCAAAACAACAGAGAACACGGTTGTCGGCATGGCAACGGTTGCTGCTCTGGACTCTTCAGCACAGCTCAAAAAAAACTTTAAAAGACTGAGAAAAGTAGAATAAAATAAACCCATACAACGTGGTTCCACTCCCACCGCTCCCCTCCTGGCCCCCCCGGCCCACAATCGTTGACCCCTGGCTTGTTCGGGGGGGTGGTGGTGCAGCTCAGACCCAGCCGCTGGTCAGCTTATAGAACATCTCCTCGTCTAGAGACTCGTTCTGGTCCTTGGCGCGCGTGGACAGGAAGATGTAGCCGCCGATGAACTCGTGGACGACCTTGCAGTCCACCTCGGCGCAGATGAACGACAGGCTCGGCTCGTCGGCGAATTCCACCGTCACCTGCGCGCACAGAGCGGAGCGGAGCGCGTCACATCAGACATTCCGTGTCAAATCCTCACAGATATTAATGATACGTGTCGTGCTGATTTGGAAAAGCTAATTCACCACATTGTCACTTTTTATATGTTCCTACCATCTTGATCTCCCAGTTGACGTTCCACTGCTTCATGTTGCTAAAGCGCCAGGTCTTGATGGCATCTCCGGTGCCGCCGTCCATCCGGATCAAACGGTTGTAGGTGATGCCGATCAGCTCCTCCCTCTTTCCTCCCTGGAACCTGCAGAGAAGATGTTGGAAAAGAAGTTGGCGAATGAAAATGTGAAATGACCCAATGAGTCGGTGTCAGGACGTAAAACTGAATGTGTGCTTAAAGGAGATTAAAGTATAAAGCAAATGAGCTATTTATTGAACTTACTTTGCGAGGAAATGAGTCATTCCAAACTCGGGGAGCGACTGCCACGCCTGGATGAAACGCATCTTGGCCTCGATGAGACTCATCTGTGCCACGTTCTGGTGGGCTTCCAGGATCCGTCCTGAAATCTGACAAGCACACAATCATACACATTACACCCACAATATCTCGGTGTGTTCCCACCATCTGAGTCACCAGAAACACTGAGACATTCCCCAAAGTAAACAAATGTTTCCCATCACCACAACATCACCACATTTGAAACCCAATACACCCACATCGTCACACCCGCTGTATAAACAAGCTGAGGCCAACTGCACAGAGCCATCAGCGCACAGTGACAACAGATAACCAGAGAGGTGTCACAAGTCTACACACAGCTAGAAAACACACACACACTTATGAATTCATGAGCACCTGGGGAGCCAGACTACGGTTAAAAAGCAAAGAGAAGTGTTTAGTCTGTGTGCGTGTGCATGCATGTGTGTATTCATGTCCTTAAATCCTTTTCTTTTGTCCTTAACTAATTCAAGTTATACTTCACGCAACATGAGGATTTTGACTTCTCTGTCTAGAGACACACTGCTGATTACTTTCTAAATCAAATTAAAGTTATGCATGAGAACGTAGCTTTCCTTTCTCGAGTTGAGCTCAACATTTAAGTTTAACAACATTCCAATCAAATAATTAAAGTAATTACTGAGCTTCACTGTGACGGATCACTTACCTTCAGCAAGTGTCTAGTCTCTGCTTTTTATATTAAAACGAATGAATTAAAATCCGTATCAGCCTTCAGGGTAAGAAACTTTCCAAAACACATTAAAACTATGTAATAACCTGTGGTGTGGTTTGATAAACGGTCGGTGGAAATGAATATATCATGTAACATCACTACTTGTCCCTTCCATGTAATGTAATAAGACATAAAAACACAACAGTGATGCCCCCTGATGTCACATCAATAGAGTTAAATGTAATTTTTCTGTCTTATGTCACCCTGAAAACTTGAGAAGATACAGTAAACTATTAAGAAGGTTTCTAATTATTCTACTATATCGGCCACTATGATGACTACGTCCAATGTTTCCCACACAGACTTTACTTGGGCTGAATGCACAGGTGTATCAATGGCTGTCAAATGTATTTGGTGACACATCTTGGTAGTTTTCTTTCATTTCTATCCAACGGAAGAATGTGATCAGTTAATTCATGGAAACCCTCCCCTCGCTCTAACCCTCCTGTACAAGCAAGGACAGAGCAGGTAAAGCAAAGGTTTTTCTCCTTATTGTGTAATTATGTTCTCAGACATTAGTAACAACAATACTCTGCATTGCTGGCTTCAAGACTCAAGAGTCTATTCAGTGCACAAATCTTTACCTTGGCTTTCAATCTGCAGCAGCGCCGCTTAATCTATGTCTCCTTTGTCAACCTGGTGATGGATTTTATCTTTCTTTCAGCGCCAAATATTTTGCATCTCATTTTTGTATAGTTAAATTAAAGCCAAGCATCTGTTTTTCGTCTGTTTATTCAAATACTGACGGCAGAAACAGACTGAGGAGCACCTGGCTGCTTGTCTGTGGATATCAATGAATGGACGAGCACTAGATGTATTCACATACGCACAAACACTGGAGCTCTTGTTTGAAAAACCCAGAAAGACAGAGTTTTATATTCTTAGTGTTCATGTGGGTAAATGGAGGGGAGGGTTCGGTTATTCTGGATCTGTGAATTTAAATTATTTTAATTTAAATATATATTCAGTGCATTTTAAAATGTGAAAGGTCACACTTATTTCCAGTTTGTCCCATGTTGAACACCATTTTCTCATATTCACCAGCTACCAACACAAGTATAGTTCTGACCTGTGGGAAACACTGATTTCCTACAACTACTTCTCTGGTAAAGTGAAGAGCTCAGAGCTGAGACAATCATGCACATATCTAAGGTTTGCTCGGCACCCAGTGGACACACAGCTCAACTTACCAGGTCCCTGATATAGCCTGGCTGAGGAGGGAGAGGTGGGGATGGAAGGAAGATGCAGAGGAATGAAGGAGATGCATAGAGAAAAAGACAGAGTGGATAAAGAGAACAAGCAGATAAGATAAATGTTGAGCGAGGAAAAAGACAAAATAACAAGTAGACAATAACTGTAATAAAAAAGAAAATAAGAAGTTGGAAGAGAAGGGTTTGGCATGTCATGCAGTGTTTGGCCACAAGAGGGGTGTATAGCAGCAATAACACAGTGTATCATTTTGAGATTTTTTTTAAAGGGAGAAAGTTGAACAACATTTGTGTATATATTTCAGGTCTAGATAGTGTCTGTTTATTCTTTATAGACTTTCACATTGGGTCATGGTAGGAATCACACATGTTCTCTGCAATTCCTCTATCATCCACAAGATGGTGATATATACCAAGCAACACACTTCGGAAGCACCAGTGTGAAGGAGTGCCATGTCTCCAAGATCCAGGAGTTTATCATTGTGCCTTTATCATTCGTTTTCTCTCATGTAAATGTATAGATCTGATCATCATGGTGAAGTGTACAGTGTGTGCGTGTGTGTGTGTGTGTGTGTGTGTGTGTGTGTGTGTGTGTGTGTGTGTGTATCCGCTGGGAGCTGCAGCCCGGAAGTCTCCTCGGACAAATCTTACCACAGGAAGTCCAGTTTGAGGGAGGTGGGGAGGGGTCACAGCTGACTGAGAGCTAACGGGCTTTTCCCAGACACTTTTCCCGCGCAGCACTCCCAGGAAGGGCTCATTTCCTGCTGCCTCACACTAACTGCATGAGTATGTGTGTACATGCACATACTGTACATAATGCCACCATACTTTCATGTTGAGCCTGGGGACACCCGCTATTAGACTGGGGTTTGAAGAAGCGATTGGACCTGAGCCAGAAAGAACCACAGACACACACCCTGCTGGGGTCATTCTCTCGTCCACGTCCTGCCTCCTGTTCAATCTGGCCTCGCTTCCAGGCACTGAATTAAGCCAAAGAGGTTTATTTTCCTTATTTGTCGTAGTGAAAAACACTGAAATATGAAACTGGAGTCTTCTTTACAAAACTGGGTCAGTAAACAGTGAACTGTGATATTTGAGCAGCTTATCGTTGTAAGGAATTTGTTAGTTTTCAACAATAACAACTCCCATTACGGTTTGATAGAACGCATATGGTTCACGGGAGCTTTAACTCTTAAATGCTCCCAAATATAGTATTCCTTCATCTCACTGAAGTGATGACCTCCTGAAATATGCGATCAGGAAATCTATATATAAGGTTTCAGCTTTTCAGTGGGAAAAAAGCACTAATGATTCAAAAAAATCTATATTTATGGAACACATTGGCTCCAACTATATTTAAGGGGTTGTCTAAAAGGAGACATACAGAAAGAGTGAGAACTGAAGCCACAGTTGGTATTTGGATAATTCAAACTTTTAACTTTAACACGTTTCCTGTATGACAAAGTATCAAAGAAATGAGAAACAACACTGGTGTTTTACTCGTCTACTATCGAAGGTGTCTGCTGGAATCGTCTTTCTCCTGTATTATCAGTCACTGGTTTTGTATATAAAACACACGCCTAGATCCTTGTGGTGCATCATTTCTCAATCTTTTTCCATTCCCCTCTAATCTTTCCTCACTTTCTGGACAATCATTATAATTCTGACCATTTCTGAGTCATTACCTAACATTACCTAACATCTCTCCAACCCCCTTGCACCGTTCTACTTTTCTACTATGACTTAAATAAAACCAGGCTGGGTGAGTAAGCTAATGCGAGCAGACCCCTCCCTCTCTTCCTCATCTAACACTGCCATGGCGTTCGTGTACTCAGCTGTTCCAGTGCACACACACCAGCCTATTGCTTGCATGCAAATCTGCTGGGCACATCGTAGAATTTACCTAACGCCTACAAAGATTCATTGTCAGTGTTTGAATGTTACACCTGGTTATTAGGATGTTTGCTACTGACAGCTACTTATAGTCGCTTCTACCTTAAAAAGACAAATAAATTGAATTGTCTCGTCTTGGGATCTCTTCGCTATAAGCCCTTTTGTCTACAAGCACAAAGACTGGGAGCTGAGCTTAAGTATCTGTTTCAGTCTGACATGAGCAGCTCCACTGTGTGCAGCCCTGAGTGGTTTGGATGACTGCTGTCCTGGTTTCCCCTCGGACAGAGAGGGGTGGGGAGGAGGAACCGAAGGAAGAGGAGGAGGAAATGTAAAGGAGGGGGAGTAGAGGAGAGGTTGCATTCCATCGCAAGACAACCCTGATGCCAGGAGGCGCCCATCTGGGAAGCATCAAACGCTGCTCGGTCTAACCCCACAAGCAACTCATCAAACAAGTAAAGAGCTTCCCAGAAAACACACATGACCACAGATAAGATGTTGTCTTCTTTCTGTCTCTTTCCGACAACACACTTAACTTTGCTCAGAGTTGTAATATGGAAATTGTGTGACAGCTCCCGACAGAAACGCTTACCTGCTTGTTCTTGTACTTCTTCAGGTAGCGCGGCGACACCAGGCATTCTGGGTTGATGTCGGTGGTGATCGGCTCAATGAACTGAGGGTCGGGGTTCATGTGCTGCATCTTGAGGAAGGACAGAATGTTCTGGACCTCCAGGTTGTAAGAGCTGTCAGCCATGGTCTTCCCTTTGGAGGCCAAACGACATGCGGCCATCCAGTGGGCGTACTGCTTCTCCTGAAGATGAAAATCAAACAAAGCTAATAATCAAAAACCCGTCAAACCACGAGAAACTGTAGTGAACGGTGGATCAATGTCAAGTCTTACTGTGTCACACCGAAGCCAGATCTCGTTCATGCCATCAGCCACAGGGATTAGCAGCTTGATGTTGAATTTCTGACCCGAGATGTTAACATCTGGAGTTACCTCACAACCTACACATGTGAAGCCATAGTGCAGAGAGGAAAAATGGGTCAAAGGTGCAAAGAATGCATACTTGCAGTCGAAAAATAAAGCATTAAATTCTTGTATGGGTGTGAAGTGATTTAAGCTGCTTTCAGACATGCAGTGGAATTCTGGATAATCTCCTGTTATTCTCCTGAGGGGCTGTAAGTGAGAACGCAAACGTCCGAGTGAGAGGCTCCGGACTTTCTCTCCTGCCAGCCCTCAAGTAAAAACTCTGGATAATGTCCGAATGAGCCCTTGTAAGAATAAAGCAGGAGATCACCGCAAGCGAATGAAGGTATTGATGACGTTTCTAATACGTGACGGATGCAAAAATGAAAAATAACAAAATTAAGACAAATATCTCAGGATGAAAAAGGGTGTCAAGAGAACATTTTGGTGATAAGGGCGAGCGCTGGTGACGACTATTGATCTATTTGCGCCACCTCTCGCCTAAACACTCCAGAGATTTATCGGAGAATCTCCTGCTCCTTCTTATATATATATGGAAGGCAAACTCTGGAGAAAGTCCGGACCCCATTGTGCCGACATTCTCTGGAGTGTCTGAAAACAGCTTTTATTTTGGTGTTTCTATGTAAATTGTATGAGGGTCTGCACCTCTTAGATTCATTTGTAGAGCAGGTGTCCCGTGCGCCTCCTCTTTACTCTTGTAACAGGAAACTGTGATATCCTTGAATGTGCACCAGTACTGCTTATAGCCCTTCAGCGTCAGTTTCTTGGGTCTGGAAAATATGTAAGACACAGAGGGAAACATGTCATACTTCAGATGGAAAAAACAACAACTTTTTCTTATTATTAATGGGGGAGGGGAGATCATAAGTGAGTACAAAGAGGGAGGAGGAGTGGGAGGAAGGGGCTGTTCTCCAGTGCAAAGTCAGCGAGGTGAACAGGAAAGGAGCCAGCGTTGGACATGAACATTAACGGAAAACCATTAAAGAGGAAATGCCTCTCGATATCGTTCCCCCCCCCCGCCTTGATGGTTTAGACATTTTATGAGACAACCACCCCAGGGGCCACCTGCCTGTCAGCAAAGACCTACAGCCAAAAATTATTGTGGTTCAAAATATGCTTGGTCCAACTGTAATCACTTAGAAAAAGAAAAGAACGAAACTGCAAGCTCAGCCTGCAAATGTCCTCTGGCAAACAACCTGGTCTATTACACTGATGCAAAACAGGCAAGGGCGCGCGTATTTAGCCAGAAGATGCTATTTCCTCTAATAGATTCAACATCTTTTTGACAAACTAAATCATTGCACAAGCACTCATACACAGTTGTTACACGCAGGTTTTTTTTTTTACAACATTGAAAGTGAATGTGGACTTACTTGAAAACTTTCACGTAGTCAGCTAGCTCAGGAATAGATGTGATATCACCCTGGAAGGAAAGGAGACATTTTAGTAAAAACACAGAACATGAGAGAGTGGTTGAAATCAAAACAATGACTCAAGGATCAACGTTGTTCATTTTCAATGTCATTAGTCATTGGAATATTCTAAAGAAAACACTTGTTGCGTAATATCTCAGAGCTCAGTTTCCTCTGATAAGCTGTATAAACTTAATTCTCACAGTGAATGTCATTGTTAATTCCCCCCGGTCAGTGTGCAGTGTTTACGTAGGTTTATGCTCCTGTTTAATGTGACGTATGAAAGGAGACTTCATCAGACTGAAGTAGAGAAACAAAGTGAAAAAAAAGCCCAGTGCAATTAATCCATAGAGGCTATTTCCTCCAGTGCATGTGATGATGTGGCAGTGTCGTCGTACCAGTGTGTTGGACGTCTTCCCTCCTTCCAACGTGATCTCCAGGTCTGACAGGGCTGCATCCACCTCGTCCACCTCCTTCTCACTGTTGTTCATGTGGTTGTCTGAAGCCATGATTGACAGTTTGTTGATGTGGTACTGACGGAAAAGAGAAAATACACCAGTTACACCAGTTTTCTGCATTAAACCAGGGTTTCTAACATTTTTAGGACAATCCATGATATTTTCAGAAATTCCACATATGAAAAAATGTCAAAGTACAATGGACTGACAAACATGAAATATTATAACAAGTGACGGTGATATTCTACAATTTTACACTCAGACTTGCACATGAACCAGTCACATACAGAGAAATGTAAGAATATTTATTACAGACTTCCTTTCAGACACACGTGTGCAATATGTACTTCACTGGAGGTTTAGGATCAGAGGCGAGTTGTAGCAAAAGTCTGAAGTACTATGGAAAATGGTTTCACATTTATTATCCTCACAGCACAACTAAAACCTAAACTCTTCCAGTTACAAAAGGTTTCTATCCAGCAGATAAATGGAAGCCTTCCAGAAGAAAAAGAAAAACAGCCTCAGTCAGAGACGGACTTTAAGTAAAATAAGAGCAAGTTGCAGAAACACTTTACTAGCAAATGTGAGCTACTCCAACACCTTTGTCAACAGTTTTGATTTCGTGCAATGTGTGCGACTGGTGCAGAGACACTAAAACTTTGCATTATAAAAGGGAACTGGTCTCGGCTAATTACCATTTCAATAGTGAAAGGCTTTGTTGGCATTTATGTTAGCAAATAATGCCACTGCGCAGCACTGAGTTCAGCAGTGATGGGACAATGTCCTTAAAGATGAGAAGACTAGTTTCAGGAAGAGGGGAGAATAAAGTGCTTGGTGGTGATGATTCACTGAGAGAAATAGTTTAGACGATTTAGACAATGTGTTCTCAGCAACTATAACAGCCTCATGAATCGTTTTTTACTGGGAACACATGTGCAACTGGGCCAATGGGATGTGATAAGAGACAGTGTGCTCTTGTAACAATGGAGACAGCAATTCATCAAGATGGGACTCATTTCTGAAAAACCCGCCTGTGGCTTCCTCTTACTGTGAGTCACAGATACTAAATACAACTTGTTGACAAATGGTATTTATAATGTCAACCCATCACCAACCCCCCACCAATATATGAATGAACAGCTGTCGAGCAGATGAGAGAAACAGAGACAAGAGTTTGACAGAGATATGTGAGGCTTTAGTCAGCTAAGGTTACAGAATGTGGGACAAAGGGCCCTCGATAACCCTCCATGCTTTCACAGTGAGGGGCTTGCTTCCTGTTTGTGTGTATAAATGGCTGAACCCAACTGTTTATCTACTGAGATACAAAGTACAACCCGTGCCCTAAGTTTCTCCTGTGGGCAGCGTGACTCTGAGGTCGATTACTGTTCTCGACTAATGATCACCTCACGTCTATGTTCTGCCAAAGGGACACTTCCAGGTGATGGCACAGTAGCACAGGCCAGCAACATGCTGGAAGTGGACAATCATTGCTCTTAATTTAGACCCTGTGTATCCACTCTCAACGATGAAACATTAGCCCACGCCACCCAACTGAAACATAGTGGTAGCTCCCCAAAGTGCTAACAGACAGGTAGCAACAGTGTAGTAGATTAGCATCTCTCTCAGGAAATGAAACAAGAAACTAGTTAAGTGTAATTATAACCAGCCTGATGAGACACACCTAACACCTCAGAGTGTAAAAGGGCTTTTAGAGGCATGTGAGCAGGTCTGTCTGGGAGACAGTGTCATGATGGGGTGGGTGGTCTGGGCTGCAGCGCTGGGTCCCGGGACCAAGATGCTCTATAATTACCCTGGGGGTGCGGACAGGATGGCGTCCTCAGGTCTTGGCACCCACAGTTTATGAGGGTCAGAAATAGCAGGGGCACCAACCCCAGATTGAAGGGGGCATCCTGAGGGGGGCAAAGGTGCTCACATCTGTATATCACTTCCACTGATCCCCTTTAAAGCCACTTGTTGTCATTTCACTTTCATCTGATCGTCCTTTAAACTTGTCTCATAAGAGAAAGTTTGTCTGATGCCACGATTGTCCAGGGCAGAGCAACTCAGTGTGAGTGGCTACAGCAAGGGGCCCCGAGGTTGGCAGAAATGACTTGGTCACATGAAGCTAAAAGCCTTGCAGAGAATACAGTGAAGAATACAGCTCTGTTGTTACTTACTAGATACCAACAAGGATGCTAATGAAAATAAGAATATAACATTAAAACATCTCATTTCTTCTTCATTACACTGTTTCTAGGAATCAAAGTGATTTCACTCTGTTGAGCTAAGTACGGAAAGTCCATTAAAATTAATTATTCATAAAGGATTTTTGGTTTAAAAGCCTAATGACTCATTTTCCATTGACTAAGTCAGATATAAATGGAATTGATTGATATCAAAGCATAGTGATGAGTCCATTGGGAATCTGTGCGATAATACCCCTATTGACTCCTTCTGCAAGACTGTGAAATAGCCAAGTTTTAGTATGCATGCTGCAGCAGAGCTGGCAGCCATATGGCTCAGCTCTGGGCTGGAAGCCCATTCCGTTTATTAACTTGCGGTTGAGAAGGAAATGTGCCCATTGGCCGATGAAGAGAAGTGTACAGATCTTCAAATTTCAGACCCTGACTAAACATTGCTGAAACAGGAAAAAAATAGGATCAGGGAAGGACACAAACATGCTGAGTCCTCTTACCTGCAGGGCAGCAAACATCATCATTTCCTCCTCCGTGCACTCGATTTCCTCCAACAGGATAGCCCACTTGGACTGTTCATAGAGCTGGTTCACTCGGATGGCATCATACTGTGGACAGGCACAAACAAACAGTAAACAAACTAACGCTGTCTCACAGTCCGATACACACAGGATGTCAGTAAATCTGGTGATGCAATATTTAAAAGGTTGTATGTGTTATATTCTACCCTGATTTTTGTTGTCATAAAAATATTAGGTCAGTTGAACTTCAAATGTCATAGATGGTCAGGGTCAGTATGATGTAATATATACTGCAAACTACACAGGTTAAAACTCTGTCAGTATGAAATGTTTTCAACAGACTGTAAGGTTAAGTTGTTGTGCTTTGTCTGTGGGATGTACCTTAGGGTTGAGGTCAAAGAAACTGTGGTATTTGAACCTCAGCAGCAGCACCTCATTCTCCTTTACATCCTGCTCCATCAGAGACCTGGATGAGTCCAACCACCTGTAAAGAGACAGTGAATGAGCTGCTTAGAATTTGTCTTTTAAAACAATCTTTCTGGAAGAGATGCAGCCTCTTGCAACTGTTTTGTTCAATTGAAAAACTTAAACCAGTTTAACCAAAGGGCCAAACCACTGAGCAGAGTTCATCTCACCCCTGGTTGATTTTGGCTTTGTCCAACAGAGACTGGGGCTTGTACATTTTCGCCAGGATGTCTGGTGAGGAGATTGGCTGGCTGACGGCGAGGATGCTGGGATTGCCTTCGGACAAGGGGCTGTCCCCGAACCAGGCAGAGGTGGGCGACAGCGGACTTCCGTCCCTGGAGTCGTAGGTGGGGGTCATTGTCTTACTGTACAAGCCTGGACTGGAGTAGATGCTCCCTGGAAACACAGAGCCATCAATCAGTTCTTGTAGTGCAAAGAATACACACAAAGTACTTATTAAATAAACATAATTTTGACATTTTGCTTTAGACAATCCAATTAGGTGCACAATCACAAATAGATCATTAAAAACAGCTATGGGGTAAAATGGTGAACGCCTTCCAAAAAGCACACACACACTTGCAGCCTATAGCCAGGCCAGCTAGCAGTCAACAACAACCATGTGACTACGAGCCCACACTTTGCAGATGAGTGACTTCAACCATCCATGTCCTCCTGCTGATGGTGGGATTGATGTGGATCAGCATGCAGATGATGCACTACATGATCGGGGTCACCCGCTTACTCACAGTCAAAAAACCTGCAGGAATGCACCGCACACAGCAAACAACTGCACAACGTGCTGCAGAGAGGAGAGGAGGAACGCAAAGATGTGGGAGGAGGATGCCTGGATTACAATAAGATGTAACTGTAAATTCAAATCCTCATGAAATTGTCTAAATATTTTGAATGTTGTTTTTCCAATAGAATTGAGGTTTAGTTTATCCATTTGTTTTTTAACCTTGGCTTTTGGCTCCAAACAAAAGCAGGACACCAATGAGAAGTTATCTGCATTTCCTGTTGGCTGCGCCTTGTGGAGTATTTTTGGCCCCACACCCCTCCGTTCCCTCTCTCCCTCTGTAGGGCTCAGGTCAAGAAGCAACACTGGCTAAACCACTAAATCCCTTCTGAAATCAGGAAGTGGGCTTGGCTTGTGTCTGTGAGTGTGTACATGTGTGTTTGTGTTTGCAAGCTGAGGTCATGAGAACAGGGTGCCGGCTATGGCCACCCATCCCTTGCGGGGGAAGGCTTTATTCAGTGACTCTATAAAGGGTTTTCCCCCTGATGCTGAGTTCATCGGGTCAGGGAGAGTACTCCCATCTCCCGTAGGGGTTCCTCAGGAATCCCAAATATTCAGAGACACCATGTATAAGGTGAAAGCTGGCATCCCACTGAACAACAAAACTGGTCCTCCTCCATCCTGTTTACTGACTCTCCAATACAAACGAAACTACACAAAGAATGTCAACATGACTTGACTTCCTAATGCTCCCACACTGGGGATTTGTAGAGGGCTTATATGGAAGGAGCTGGACCACCATGGGCTGTTAAGACGAGAAGTAAACCAAGAGAGGGTTGAAAAATAATGAGATGCGTCTCTGGTGGTTTTGATTTTTATAAGAAAGTTTTTGTGTGGGCTGCACTAACGAATGTACAGTAGTGGACCAATATGAATCTTGGACTAAATGTATAGCAAAAACCATACTGTATATAAGGATGGACAGCGGGTCTCAGCTTCCTCTGCTGTACAAGAATGTAACTAATATGTCCTAAATGAGGGTGTGGTCATGTTGCTCTTTCGACGTCGTTTGGAGCCAGAAGCTGCGCAGTAGTGATCATAGCATAGAGCAGCGTTAAAAGGTCCCATCAAAACACGAGCTTGACCAATCGTGAGTAGGGTTTGGTACCAAAATCTGGTGCCAATTACGCACCAGTTTCTATACGGCAAGTACATATCGGATTGAATCCCACTGCAAATTTTGGTGCATCATTTTGGTGCCTGAGCTCTGTACTGAAGTAGTTTCCCATGACTCTGGCAGCATGTGAAGTTAGCCTACAGTCAGCTAGCAGCTACCACAACAAAATATGCCTAAAGCTAAATGGTATAAAGTGTGGCTGTGAGCAGACCTGGAGTAGCTGTAATGAAAAAAGTGAGCTTTGAGCCAATTTCTAAGGAGAGGCAAAGTGTTTACATCATGTGACCTTTCAAACCAGCTGACTTCCTCTCGAGGAGCGGTCAGGTGACTCGGCCGCTAGTCCCAAAGGTTACAGATGTCATGTGACCTCAACACTCTGGCTGTGGGAGGGGGGTGGAGGGTAGATAGGAAGGGGTGAGGAAGCAGTGTTGAAGAGTAAAAGGACAGAGGAAGAGGAAAGCTTACCTTTGACAGGTCCGATGTATACTATCTCAGAGGCTAGGATGGAAAGAGAAAGAGTAAGAGAAAGGAGGACAGGAAAGGAAGCAGAGGGACGAAAAAGGAATGGAAAAAAAACATCAAGTGGACAGATTTGAGACAGCAGGACTGGGCGGTGAGGACACAGAGGAGAAAAGACAAAAAAAAATAGAGAAATAGAAGAATGCCAACTGCTAGCCTCAGAGCGGATGACTCAGTTTACCCTCTCTACAGAGGGAGAACACCCTGGCATGACTAGCGAGGTTCTGTCGTTTTCCATCCACACGTTCATTACCATCCAGCGCAACTGATTGAAAGCCCAAGCAAGACGTTGGTCAGTGTGACCCAGCCCTGCACGTATTAACTGCAGCACAAATATAAAGTGCTGGGAGACATAGTGGGTCTCAGGCTGAGTCAAAACAACAGCTGAGGATTAGTAACATGGCTTTTTCTACCAAAATGAACAGTTCTGTGGGCACTTGACACGAGCGTGCAGACAGACAAGGGACACAGAGTTTCCAAAATGGTACTTTTAAAGACAGAGATTGAGGTTATGGAAAATAATTGCCAGTCTTAAAGTGGAAATAATTAGTCACCATCTATATAAAGTTGCACATACTCTATACTGTATGTTTCCGAGCTGTGAAATGGTAATTTATCAGTTTTAACAGAAATGCCAGTTCCACAGTTTTGGGTTGTGGGAGAAAATGAAGTAGAAAATATTATTACCTCCACCAAGGAGGGAACAAATCAGGCACATTTGGGGACAGATATCCGAGTGTGCTCAGTATAGTATTTACTTAACGCCATGGCAAGCTACAGTGAGCTCTCCTCTCTTTGTCCCCAAAGTGGTGTGGACTATACATGAGCCTTTAGCTGCACAGGAGAGCACCGGGATTCTGATTGCATCGCTGCCTGTGTGAAAAACCTTGTGATTCCTATCAAGAGACCCGAGCTGAGAGGTCAGCCCTTCCCCACAAGCGACAAAACAACGCCTTTCAACTTGGCCAGGAAATACACCTTCTGACTGCAGCATGTGACTGATCTGATGGATAGGATGACAGGAAGTGTGTGGGTGAAGTGACATTGAACAAATTCTGCACATTCCTGATGGAACTGTTATTTTTGCACCACGTAGTATTGTGACCACAGTTGCCCAATGGGAAAAAAAATGTATCCACAATAGAGGCATCAACACAGCACACCCATGAAATGTAATGGTGCAACTTTGGGTGTGACTTTCATGAGCTGTGTCCATAAAAATGAACTGTAAAAGAAAAAGAGTGAATACGTGTGCTGCTTTTAAGCCTTTTCTGTCACTCATATTTCTATACATGGGCAGTGAATCAATTCTGCACATCAGCATTATCAGCCTTTCTTTACTGCAGGGAATTGTGAGGGTTCACCAAGTTCGCAGTAACAGTTCAGGCCTTTTTCCACTCACATGAGTGTCTATATGCATGTTGAGCCGGGTCTGAGGAGAAAGAAGACAGACTCGAGGGCCAGAGCAGAGCGTACAAAGAGTCCCATTCACCCTGTCTCATAGAGTTTGCAGTTTTGCTCAATGCTAACTCTGTGACAGCGGTGTACCCTGTTTTGTTCTGCCCCTCTCTGCTCACATGGTCGTAACCCTCCCATCAGTGGCAGAAGGAGGGAGGCGTGGCTGGTGTAGATGCAGTCGTGCAGCCTGGTTTGGGTTTAAAATGGCAGCGTGACCAACTATGCGTGGAATCTCAACCATTCTTCGTCCTCCCTGCCAAGGAGCAGGAAGCCTAGGCTGCAGATCACATGCAGGCCTCAAACTTACACATTCATATTTGGTCATTAGAGGCAGGCTGCAGAAATCTGGAGTTATCTTAGCGGGTTGTTTTGAACCACAAGTGCAATCAAACTAAAAAAAGAATGGAAGATGCTCTGTAGCAGCCAGTGGAACCTGTTATTCAACCCTGCTGCTTGAGGGAAATTAGATTATTGTTTTTCAAAATATACAAAAATGAAACCTATAATTATTTCACAGTAGATCTGAACCTAAAGACCTGATTCCTCTGACTTACATTTGTATAAATTCACCATTTTCATCTCAGCAGAACTGGCACTTGTCTCATATTTTCCTTTTCTGCTAAATAATCTTTAAATTCTATTCCTCCTTCCTCATATTCAGCTGGAAAATACTGTAGCAAGTGGTTTGAAGCCATACGTGCTTCATCTCCACATTAGTGTCGGAGTTACTGTCCATCAACACACCTGATCCGGGGGTTAACAGTGGACCCTCCAGCTCAAGATCATCCTCCTCTGCCTCCTCCAGCTTTTTCTTCTTCTTCTTAGGATCACGGGGCTTACGCAGTAGAGAAAGCTCCTCTGGGTGGCGAATATCTGGAGAGGGAGAGAGAAAGAAAGTTCATTTGATGTTACATAAAAATAACCTTGAATAACAATGAAGCAAAAGCAATGTGGACACCAGGATGGGCAGGTTTTAATGTTAGAATCCTACTAAAAGCATACACTTATTTATATGTTGTTCAACTACAGGCCTCATATAAACCACACAACCTCTTGCATGGGCTATAAATGCATAGAACCAGTCTTATATGTGAAAATAAAGATGCTAAAGAAACTTGAACTGAAATGAGTTGAGAGGCAAAAAAGGGAGAAGGAGTAAGAGAACGCAAAGGGATGGAGGAGATGAGCAAGAAAAGAGCTGAGCACAAGAGGGGTGGAAAATTGCAAATCCCTTCTCTCTGGGCCACAACAAATCTTTCTTTAACTGTATCCAATCTCCAACTGAGACACATGCCAGACACAACCTGGATCATTCTCCTCACACACATGAAACCAGAACCAGGAGGAAGAGAGCGCAGCTTTCACAAATACAGAACAAAACTGATGGTCCTCGGATAGGATAAATTAAATAAACACCCACGACTTAACTCTGCGTGCGTAAAGAGTTGTGTGCAAGATCCCGATCAGAAAATGAGATACCGCACTGAAGATAATGACTAAAACAGAGTAGCCTCTCTCCCCCGACCTCTCTCCCCCGACTTCTCTCCCCTCTTTTCCCTCCTACCCTTGAGCTTGGAGGCCAGGGAGCCATCACTCAGCGGCGGCAATGACGTTTTAAGATGAGTTTGGGTTGGTTCTGATCTAGTGGGTGAGACAGTCAGAAAGTGTCAGAACCAGGAGACATGCGGCTATAGTCTAGAAGCTTTAGGAACATCTGGATCCTCAGCTGGATTTGGTTTTGTCAAAGATTCCATATGAATTAAGGAGTGAGCCGATATCCGAGAATCTTATTTCATTATTTTCACTTTGTTTTAGACAAGAATGTTAAAAAAAAGAAAAGGTTTTCTCCAAGATCAGTTGAAATAAACCTCTCTTGATTTTCCAAAGATGAAGAATTGACAAGGTGTTGCACACTAATTAAAAAAAAGTTGCTGAGGGCCGGTGGGGGAAAAGCTAAAACGTGTGAGGGGAGAGAGCGAACGTCTTGGCTTGGTGAGAGATCTTGTTTGGTTTGTGTAACTAAAGCAAAAGCATTCCAGGAGTTTTAAGAACTACCAGATGGGAGCTCACCCTCTCTCTTCGTCTCTCGCTGACTCCCTCTTCCCTCCTCCCTCATTCTTGCTCTGCTGCAGTGGTGGAGTGCAATCCCTGTGCCCTTATACAGCCATGTGAGTTGCAGGCGTGCTGCCGAGCTTCAGCCGCGCGGAGCTGTGCAAGCAGCCTAATACACACAGTGGAGTGTGTATCAAATTGTGTATGTACACAGGGCTCCTGTCTTTTGTTGAGGCATTACAGAGGCATGTGGTATTCTACTACAAAGTTGCTTTAATTGTTCATACATATGACCTCATTGTCCACACAGGAAGTACAGTATGAGCCATCTACAGAACAAGCTGACCAGTGTAATAAGTGATAATAACAGGGTTTCTGCCGCTTTCAACAAGTTAAATTTAAGGGTATTTAATACCATAATGAATTAAATTTAAGGCCTATGTCAAGTATGACAGAAATGAAGGAATATGGAAGTCCCAGAATTACTTAGACTTCCACATAATTGAGGTTAAGGTGAAGTAGCTGAGTTTAGAATAACACTTGAAATGCCACGTTAACTTGGACACTAGAGGCAGAGACATGGGTTTTCATAATCTTTCCCTTAACTAAGACGACAGTTCCACGTTTGTCTTGGTTGTAGTTAAATTATGGCGTGTCGATATCTGTATCTAAAATGTAAGCCTAAAATTCAGATTACTGAATTTTAGAATGTTTTTAGACCCTGTGTAAATAAATGTTATACATAGAAATAGAAAGTATTTCAATGATACTGTAGCTTCCTAACATTGACGAATATTACAACCATCTATAGATGAAACGTGTGGCTCAAAAGCATGGATTTTGGTCACAAAGACTTTTTAACCAATTACTCAGTGTGATGAAAAAAAAGCCCATTATCAGAGGAGAAAATTAATATACTAATGTTCCTGTAAAATCAATATTTTAGACCCATTTACTAGATTGCTGTGCCCCAGTGTGTGGGAAAGAGGGAAGATGCGGTAAATAAATTGACAGATGTACTTATCACTCCTATGAAAGGAGTGGAGGTGTAACGGATGTGTCCTGAAGCACAAACACTATCCAAAATATAAAGAAGACAAAAACTATATAAAAACACTCCACTAGACAGGAAACAGTCAGTTTCTGCTGACATACCCAGACGAGTTCTGAATTGTATGTTTATAGAGACAATTTAGGGAAATCGTGAACTGGTGGGAAAGACTGCTCCTGCACAAACTGCATACTTGTGGCCAGTGTCAGGACGAGGAGGAGGAGTGAGTGATGGTTTGAGTGCTTACAAAAGCTTGGTCGACTTCCATTAGCAGAAATGACACCTTTGACAATAAGACCCCCCCCCAATCCTCCATCCTGCAGACTCCAGGCCGGGAGCCAGAGGAGAGGGGGGTTGAACTGGAGCCAGCTGGGCTCGCAGGACCTACTCCTTGGAACACATGATTCACTGCAGTGAGTAAGGCCAGCCGCAGAAGAATCACAAACACCGTCACAGTCTAATTTTACAGCACTAAGGTTTACAGTACAAACAGATGGAGACCCTACATGGACAAAAAAATTATAGAGGAGTGATTTCACCAACTATTTCCCCCTTTGCACATTTCTTACTGATTCGAAGAGGCACTCGCTGGAATGATCAATACTGTGGAACAATAAATTTGTCATTTGTTCCAGGGAAGACACAATAAAACCAGGGCTAAGAAAGGACTGACACATTCTGGGTCTAAACGGAAACAGACAACATGATGTGGATTTTTTTACGTTTAAGGAATTCAGCTTGTGATGAAGTGCAGTGAGGTCAGATGTTTGGCATCTGAGCTGAGTCAAGTGATGCTTTGATTTAATACAATAACATGAGACAGACGTCACAGACCAGTTTTAGTGTTTTTCAGTCCAACTTTAAGGACAAACGATAACAGGAATTGGCGTCTGAGGAGTCCTTCATTTATCAGACAGGAGGCTGAAAAGGTGCTAAAAGGCCATTCAGAAAGAACAATAATGCACTTTCATTTAGGAACCGGAGCCGAGGCTACACCGCACCCCTCCTGTGTTATGACAACAGTGGCTTGGGCCAGTCAAGCAGACCACAGGCTGATGTGCCACAAATCTGTTGGACCAAGACGATGGAGCAGCAGTGCCACACATTGAGAAAGGTTTCTGGAGGACAGTGCGCAGTGAGCAAACACTTCTCAACTGTCAAACTCATCCTCCTGTGCCCTCTATGTTCATCCCTGCTACCTCCACTTGCAGAGAAGTCACAGCAGCGTTGCTGCCCTTTCTATTTTCCACCGAACGCTTTGGTGCCTCAGGTTTCCAACAAATGGTAGCAAAGCAGTTCTTACCAAAAAACACAGTGCTTAAGTGGAACAGCCTGATTCCTGTTACCCTGAAGTGGTGCTTCGCAGAGAGCAGCAGCCTCATTTTGTACCGCCTCGAGTCCCAGGTCCACAGTCATGTGTTAGTCAGTTTGTGAAGAGTACATTTTGTGTGCTGGCCCACAGGAAGAGTAAAAAAACAGCCTCCTGTTAGAGGGAGGACGTGTGTGCGAGTGTGGAAGTGAGTCCAGGTTGTCTAGACAGGAGAAGCTTATGTCTGACTATGAGTCTTCACTTGGCAAATCATTGTTTAGAAAAGCCAGGATATCCAATTCATTGCAGACCTGACTTTATATTATTCATTTTGCATTTTATAGCTGAAATTATTAGTTGATTATTAGATTTTTTGACAAAGATCATTATATTTGTACATTCTGACTTTTTTTAATGTGAGTATCCATGGCTGATCTTTATTTTAGAAAATTGTCAAATAAGAATTAGGGGTTTACAGCCATTGAGACAAAACAAGCCATCTTAATATCTGATTGCTGACATGCACTGAACTCCGGATATCTTCTTGAGTTACCCCAGACATTTTCCAGAACTTTTCCTGCCAGTCACCTAGTAAAATGTCAGGTAAAAGTCAGAGTGAGCCCATGTGAGAATACAGCAGGAAAAGGTAAGCAAGTTGATGGCGTTTATAACTAAACAAAAAAAAAAAACTAAAAGAATACAAATATCTCAGGATGAAAAAGAGGTGCCATACACGTAGAAGATGCAGACGAACATGTCAACTTGAAAAACCCTACAGCATTTCTACAGGGTTTCAAGTGGCACCATTGCGCAACAAATTCAGAAACATCCGAAGGAACAAAAATATGCAGAGAATTCTCTGAATTGTCAGAGTTCATTCGTTATCATAATGTTATCTTGCAACTATAAATGGAAAAGCCCAAATTCCTTAACCGTAACTATCTTGTAAGCAGAGCAGCACAGGACGTAGGAGCTGCCTAATGGAAACAGAGGTCAGAACAGGAGTGAAACTGATTTTCATCTGTTACAGTACATCGACCTTTCGCACAGTCCTCCTCATTCCCAGCCGGGCCAGATGGACTGTGTCTCTGTCAGGACCCAGCTGCTATGGACATGGGAGAAGTACAGCAGTGATAATTGGTTTTATGCTTTTAACTTGGTAGTGTTATGTTGATTTTATATGCTTTGGTCCTGTATGGGAAGCTCACTTACATAATCTAAGTTGTGCTAAAGAGAAAATAGAAAGTTTGTTGTTTGTTTATACAAATTGTTTATATTTTAAAATAGCAGAGTGTTGATGGCTTAATATTAATCTTAAATTGTAGAGCATAATAGGAAAAAATCCACCATGAAGAGGGCGGGGATAAAAAAACTGCCAAATACTTCACTAGAGGACTGAAATCCAAACTTATTTTGGAAGAGGAAATAGCTTCTGTGTTACCAATTGACTGGACTTGCCAGAGCAAAAGAAATTGAAAACAATTTAGAAACAATCCCCACTGTCTTTCCAGGATCTCTGCCACTCCCTTTCTGCTGTCTGGAGCGAAGGCCAGTTGGAAAAGGCTTGGTCTCTTCCTGTCCCCTCCGATTCTCTGTGCTGTGCAGTTCACAGGCAGTCAGCAGAAAATATGTCCAGGAAATTGTAAATCTCAAAAGTTGCCCAGATAACAAAATTAACCAATTCCAAGCCAGACCAGCTGTAAATCAGCTAAGTCAGTTGTCATACCCTCTTTAACAGTGTAGAGCTTCCCGCTGTCCGCTAACTTAAATTCTGCTTTTTACAAGCTATAATACATAGTGATTCAAAGAGTAGAAGCACATCTCACTGTGGGGCCCTTTACAGCCACCATACTTGTTGCAATGTTCTGGCACACAACAAAGTCAGCCAAAAGCAATTTGTCCTGAAATAGATTTATTAGAGAAGCAACAGACATATTTCTCATCAGGCCTGGCTGAGAACAAGACTGCAGGCCGGTTTCTCCCCCGTGCCCCAGCAAAACAACCTCTTTGTATTTACACAAAGAGGTGTAATGTGCTATTTGTTCTTGATCAATCATTTAAATGTTCCATTCGTACCAAAGTAAAAACAAGGTTAAACCCTAGAAGCCAATAAAAACAGGAGAGCAACACTGCAGCTCCTGATCCTGACTGCTCGAGATGACCCTGCCTGATAGAAGGATTTTGATGTGTGGGTGTTGTCCAAACCTGCAATCCCCACTGCAGACACCGACTACGAGTCAGGGGCAAGTGGGCGAGAGCTGAGCCAAGGAAAAGTGGGTGTTAGCAAGTCAGGGGGTCCGCAGGGTCCAGGGTGTGACCTCTGACACGTCTCTGACTGGACACCGGGGTGCCCATGATAGAAGCTATATACATGTGAGCCCCTCGGTATTACTTACGCCATGTGGGACAGTTAAATTTGGAAATGTTATTAGTGCAAGAGATGGTAGGTAGGTAAGTCAGACAGTGAGAAGGAGTTATTTACATGTGCATGAATAAGTCTGTTGGTGTGCGTCTGTGTTATGATCCAGAGACGGATTCATAATCTCCGTTTACTAAACATTAGTGTAAAACAGATGGAGCCCAGGTTCCAAGGACAAGACGCCACAGTTGAACGGCGGACTGCCAGTCAGGAGAAGTGACTCCGGTGCACAGAGCTCAGAGCGTGTTTAATAAACACAACAAATTGGTGGAGATGAAAACAGTTAGAGGAAGAACATGATTAGCTCTGTTTGCCTTAGATAATGTCCAGAAACTTTCCAAAAATAGTATAACTGGGGGAAGTTGAGGTTGAGCCCGGTGGACACCTTCAGTAAGACTGAACTCCACATCACCACCAAATATATGAACACTGCCTCGCCTGCTGTTCTCTAAATGATTCCTGCATTCGCTCCACTTACTGAAAGTTTTGCAGATGTCAGACACAGCCTTGAAGACGCGGTCCGAGAAGTTGACCTTGACCTTCATGTGCTTCATGTTGGGCAGCTGGAGGCGCAGAAGTTTGTGCTGCGGCGTGAAGAGCAGCCTGGCATCGGCTTGGATGCCGTACTTGTCCAATGTCCAGTGGGTTTTCAACAGCCATGTCTTTTTCTTCTCCCACCACAGAGCATGGTCTGACCAGTCCTTCTTCACATCTGTACAGAGGAATAAAAAAAATAGAGTGGATTAGTTTTAATAAGAACTGCAGGGATGAAAATAAAAACAGAAACACATCATATCTCATAACAAGGCAATGGCTACATCAATACTACTACATTTTAGTTTGGAAACCCTGGCTCCTATCGATAACATGACCCCCTTCCAGAGGAAAACAACCGGCATTAGCCTCGACTACCAGTGTAGGACGCAACATGGATAATCAATTGCAAGTGTTGCTAACCCTGTTGTCGTTGCTAACAGCCGCTGCTACAAATGCTTACATGCATAGAAGACAAGCAATTCTCGTGTACACCGGCATGTGCCTGCCCAGTGCACTTGAGAGGTCACGTGATATGCGTTTTCAAGTGTGTTAGTATGGACGGGGATTAATACTGATATGGAGCCAAAATGCTTGTGTGGACAGAGATTGTTTTATTTTGAAAAAGCTGTTTTCACACTACATGTAGTAGTATGGATATAGACTATATTGGTGGTGACCATTTGTGTGTCACTTGTGTCACCAAGGTAAAGATATTGTAGGCAGAGGGAAGGTGTAACTAGAGCGCTCAGGCTGTATCCCTCTCACTGTACTGACCTAAGCTCACCAAATTTGTCCCTTCAGGGGGCAGGGGGTCACATTCAGGATGAAGGGGGGGGTGGCAAGAAAAGGTTTGCACGGGGGCGGTGAAGTCAAAGTGAAAGGGAGGAGACAACTGAGTGCGTGAAAGACGTGGCTGTTTGTATGACACTGTGGGGATATCAGTTTCATACCTCCCTTTTTGTTCTATAGTCACACTATGATCCCTCCAAAGCAGACACAAGCCACCCAAAACCCCACATAGCTCCCAGGCTTTTGCTCCGCAGGGGCTCAGAACAATGGGGACGGACCTGTGGTCTCATGATGTGTGTCTGACTTGTGAAAACAGCAGGGATTTAAGGGAACTCGAAGCAGCTGGTTTTCAGGATCACCTTGCTCTGGTTTCTGTACGAACAGCTAGTTATGGGCTGAGGTTGGGGTTTGAGCTGCAGTTCACTTCAAAGCTAAAAAGGTAAAAAACGCAGTAGTCCCAAACTCAAGGAGAGCATTTGTTCCTCTGCTTCCAAGTCATATTTATTTAACCCTCTAATGGCAGGTGGCGTCTGTGGCTAAGGGGGTAGAGCGGGTCGACTACTAACCAGAAGGTTGGTGGTTCTGGGCCACTCCACATGCAGAAGTGTCCTACGGCCGGATACTGAGCCCTAAATTACCCCGGATGGCTGTATGTGAATGGTGATGGTTAAAGAGCAGCATATAGTAGCGCTGTATGAAATAAGAGCATGAATGGGTGAATGTGGCTTGTACTGTAAAGCCCTTGAAAGGTTGAGAAGACTAGAAAAGCACTGTTTACCTTCACTGAATAGCTAAGTATGCTAGGCTGCAGGTCCAAATGAATTGCAGGTTAGCTGGCACAAGAACAGAAGTCTTGGCTGTTTACGTGTTCCCCACGTCATGCATGTTGCCTTGTGCAGATTATGATAGATAAGAATGAGTGAACAGGCCGATAGTTTTGAAGCTAATTGTACTTCCAGATATCCCCCTGAACATTGAGGTCATTACTCTAGCATTAGTCCAGGAAGGCACTTCCTAGAACAGTGTCTCATTTCCTCCACCCACACACCCCTTCATCGCTTCTCCAGCCTTACTGCATCTTACTCTGGGTTTCTCTTTCTCTCTCTCTTTCTCTCTCTCCTCTCAATGAGTCAGTGTCCAGACACAGACGTTGGTTTCCTTAGTCATCGTTTAATCAAAACATTTAATCTGAACTGTGTTAGGTCTTTAAATCTGCTGTGTCAGTAGTTCTGATAAGGGGGACAACCCTGATCGAGGAGAAAATGTTGTCATGTATTGTCACAGCCAATGTTTAATATCACAAGAAACATTCATCCTAAAAATTTGACTTTGAAACACATCACTAGAATGTGAACCTGTCCTTTAAGTGAATAATGTATCACTGCATAATACAATAGTTATATTACATACATTTTTCATGTCAGGTAGCCTTGCACAGTACTATAGGGCCACAATCAGCCCCATCACAAGCTTTGAGAACTCAAGGTCACATTATCAAACAGTCCACAATCTGAAAATATTCCCTTTACAATTATATAAAAGACAGAACAGCAGAAAAGTCTCACATTTAGGATGTTTAAACCAGCACATATTTGGTATTTTTCCTTAATAAATAATAATAGTTATCAGACTTGTTGGAGTTTCTTTCAATCGACAAACATATGAATCTATTTATTGTTTCAGCCGTACCATTGTAATGAGTAAAGCTGGGTGATAGGAATTTAAATCACTATTGCGATTATTTAAAACTTTTACCACGATAACTTTAAGCCACCCCCCCATCCCCGGATCGTGATCTTCCATAGTAATGAATACATAACAGTGAGTCAAAAATAAGAATGCTTTAGGTCAAGGAATCCCAGCTCCATTTTGATCCCCATGAGGAAACATCTATTTGTGTTCAAGGCTGGTGGCCCATTAGCTAAATGTGGTATATATACACACTACAAGAGGAAGACCACAGCTACAAATGGACAAACTGAAACCATAATGCACTACTAATACATAGCGTAGTGAGCAAACAGCAGTTACAGCAGGGCCTGAGTGGAGTCTTTCAATTTAAGCTTCGGCTGTTGCAATGGTCATTCATGTCCAATAAGAAATAGTAATGCAACATTATTTGTAAGAGTTGGACAAATTACCTGCAAGATGTAAGAAACAGCTGATCTGTAACTCCTAATATGTCCAAGTTTTTCTATTACGAGTAAATGCAACCTACATGCGTCATAAGTATGATGCTGATGTTACCCTCTGGTGATCTCCTCTGTCTGTCAATCAGGCTGCTTGGTGCCATGGAAACCTAAACCTTGAGTGGCCTTCCGTTTTCCACCAGTTGCTATTGTTTTTCCTGACCTTAACTTTACATAGGGGCATTCGTATGCATTGTTGACACTCTCCTGCTGATCCAGTTTATAAAGCGGAGTGAATGGGATTAGCGGTTGAATTGGTGAAACAACAGATTGGCTGCTTTGACCCAGGAAACATGACGGCTGCGACGAGGGGGAGATTACACTGGTGATTGAGATGGGGAGGAAAGTTTGAGAAGAAGAGTGGCCGACAGCATCTCAATGCACATGTCACTGTGAAGGCCTTGTGTGAACTGCATTGGGTTGTTTGTCAAGCTGTTGGGTTTTATACTGTTTACTCCGATAGGCTGACACTTGGGTGTTTCACTCAAGAGAAAACATTCCAAGCTTTCTTTGACCCTCTGTGAGTTGCTCTAGCAGCATGGGGTCTAGCTGTCATCGCTCCATCCTCATGCCTCAGCTGTGCAGAACACAGCTTCATTGCCACCGTCGGGAAAAACTGTTCCCTTAAGTATACAGCCGCTATTAAAGGCTGAAATAATAAGAGGGGAAAAAGGAAGGGGGAAATTGAAAATAGAGCTGCGTGTATTTTTATAACTCTTCTCACTGTTTTTCCTCTCACAAACTTATAATTTCTGGTGTCTGGGAGAAATGCTAAACAGCTAGCATTAACATTTGGCACTCCAGTATTCACCACAGACGTTCTATAGCAGCGTCTTCATACTCAGCATGCATGACCACCATACAGTCTGTGGCAAGGCATGAATGCACATCTTGGCGGGTCTCAGTTACCCTCAACACACTCCCACTGGCCCCTGCTCCACTGTGTCTCTGTCGCTGCTCACCACCAAAACCTCACTGGACATATTCTCTCCTACTGCTTCCTACACGGTGGTTCGAGGTGCTGTGATTGGACAAGGGCAGCTGGGAAAGGCGTCCATTGGGTTCTTTCAGCAACAAGGTGGAAACTCAATCCACCGAGAAGGAGGGAGAGAGGGCCAATGGCATCTCCCAGCTAAAAATACAGCCTGCCAAGCCTGACGTAATGCAGCAGCCAGAAGAGCGGGAGTGGGGGGTGGCTTAAGTAATTGGTTGCATTAAATGTGGACCCACAGACCCCGAGTGGACTGATGCATGCGTGTATGTGGGTGTGTGCACAAGGAGGGCCTGAGAGACAAGGGGAGGGGAAACAGAATGACAAAGACATGTTTTATGACCTCTGCAGGACGTGAAAGATGATACGGAGTGTGTGTGTGTGTGTGTGTTATGCGTGCAGAAGTGTGTGCAGGTTTGTCGGAGGGAGGGTGTTCTTATCCATCCATTAACGGCATTAGCTCTGTGTGTTTGTACGTGTGTGTGCTTTAACAAGCTAAATTAATCCATAAATTCTGTCAAACTGAGTTATTTTCATTCAGCGCCATCAACGCCGCAGCTCTCGACCCAGACGTCTTCCTCTGGTTTGTGCACCCGATGACACAAATAGAGATGCTGCTTCCAAAACACATGGATTAATACTGTAATATTCTAAGTAGCATTTTAACAAGATAAAGCAAAATCAAAACATTTAAACTGAGATTAAAAGCACTGTTGGCACCAAAAAAAAAAGGAAACTGAACTGTCCCTCTCCTTCCAACCACTTTATTCGCAACGTCCCTCCCCTCCTACTCGAAGTGGCAGCTATGTTTGTAGAAGCCTGTCTGTGAGGGGGAGGGGACAGGACAAAATTGGAGAGGATGAGACAGAAGGAATGAGAGAAAGGGCATGGAAAGGAGAGAAGAGGAGGATGAGCAGAGGACAGGGAGGAGCTCAAACCGGGGACGAAACAATATCAGAGGGAGTCGGAGCAAGTCGAAGAGAAAAAACTGCTGTATTTAATTCAATACTAGAATTTTTAGTTTGTGTACATTTCATACAACATATAAAACAATATCCATAATTATCGCACTATAATTTTCATCAATAGCAACAAAGAAATAATGTGACATTTATCGTGACAATTATCCAAATTGACTGATGTTGACATGTTTTATCTTGATATCCATTTCGTCCAGCCCAAATTTCCAAACATTACTTCCTGAGGGATTGATGACAAAGCCAAAAAAAAGTGATGGTGTTTAGAAAGTGATCCTGGATCTGCCTCTTTACCTGCATATGCAACAAAAATGTTCATTGCTTCTTTCCTGACTCATCCCTCCACCAAGTTTGGTGCAAATCTTTTCAGACGAACATTTAGTTTTTCTCCTTACAAGGTTTTATCTCGAAAAGCTGTGATAGTCAGCTGATGCCTAAAGCAACACGCAGGCTCATTTCTAGCATCACTGATGGAGGCGATTTGAGAGGAGACACAATTTGTGTCAGGACCTTTCACTGTGTTTGCATAGTGAGCGCTTTTATAATAATGTTTTTCACAAGAGGTCAGAGCAAAGCTGTTGTTGTCAGTGATAACCAGTGGAAGGCTTTGTCATTTTCCACCATCAGCTGATAAAAACATTACAAGGGGGTGAGGCTGGTCTCACTGTTTCCTTGGTGACTCCTGGCTGACGCCCCAGGTGCAATGGTGCATGGCGACAATGTGTTTTTATATATAACAAAGCACACACAGCAGCAGGTTTGTCTCTCACACACACACACACACACACACACACACACACACACACACACACACACACACACACACACACACACACACACACACACACACACACACACACACACACACACACACACACACACACACACACACACACACACACACACTCATCCCTCTTTACAACATCAAAGCCCTTCTCTTTCTAAATATATTCCACGTCTGATGCAGGGTGAAGGTTGCTATTGACAAGCTAAGATACAGGAAGCAAGTGTTCTGTCCCTTCCTCAAATTAGATCTGTAACAGTAAATGGCCTTTAGGCAGCCGCTCGCTCGTGCAGTCACGCCAGATTATATCGCCATCAGATACACAACATGTATACAACAGGTTCGATAGAGACAGGCGATGATGTTATCTGTCTCGCAGACATGAGATAGTGGCACATTTACAATGGGAGATTGAAGTGATACAGGAAATTCAACAACCATTGGACCAGAAACAACCAGCATTTGTCGACTCCGCTCCATCTGAGGAGCAGACAAACGCGTTTCTGGACTTGTGACAAAGAGATGGAAAGATCATCTCACTCATCTTTTTCAGTGCATCTGTATCATCTATTGACACAGCTGGCTACACGTCTTGTTGCCAGACTCCAGACACCAGCAAAGGTGAAATCATTGACTAAAGTGTTGATGTATTTCAGTCAAGTCCCTCATGTATTCACTAACCAATACCACTTAAACCCAAGTGCTTTCCGTTTACAGGCCCAGTTGACTGAGGTTAGCTGAGCATATTTCAGTCAGTTATTATACAACAGCTCAGCTTTCTGCCAACAGTCAATAAAATTCAAAACAGGCCATTTATCACAGGCATTACTATGCAAGACACATTGTATTCAGACGGAGATTTTGCAAACAGGCTTTTCAAGCAGGTTAATCCTTATGTGACAAAGCATTTGGACAAACAGAAAGACGCTGGTGTTCAAGCTTCTTCAGATGCAGAAATGGGAAACAAAAGTTCATCATGGTTGTGCCCTGTGTCAGTGATACACACACAGCTCATGTCATCTTGAAGATTTCACTGCTGGTTGATTTAGCAACAGCTCTATTTAGTGGTGGTAACAGCGAATAAGGTTTAATATTAGAGGTTAGGTTTGGAGGGAGCAAAACAAACGATTGCTTTAAGAAAGAAGTCCGTCATTCTGTGAGCAACTGTGATCTGATTTCTTTCTGCACACGGCATGAGTTTGGAAACAGCAGGACACAGTGAAAGGAGTTGGTTACCTCACAGGAAAATCTGAGGTGTGCAGGCCCTCGTCTGCAGCTCTTCATCTAACCACTCACTATGGCTGCTCCTCCCTGATCCATTACTTTCTTTTGATCGACTGTCAAATACAGCAGAAAATGACTGCTGTCTTGTTTTGTAGAACAGCAGTTAGTGCTTAGATCTCTGAAAAAACACACTGCAATTCCTGTGGTTTCTTCATAATAAAATTAAACATGTATTTCACCTGTTAAATGCTTTTATTGTGAAGCTGTGGAGACAGGAATCTTTTTTTGGGGATTGGCAGCAATTAAACAAAGTTGTTTCTGGGAATGTCACCATGGACACAGTTTACAACACAATTCAAAATACTATACAATACTACAAATACAAAAATATTACAATACTTGCTTCAGTGGGCCATACACCTCATTCAGATAGTGAAAAATGTACAGTTTTTTCCACACAGAGACACAATCCGGTCTAAAACTACATAACTTGTTGTATATATTTTCAGAATGCAACATTCTGCCGGATTACACAACACACACATGTACTCTCACACACCTATAGGCTAAAGAATGTAAGATGAGCCTGGGCTATGCTTCAGGATAAGCCTTGTAAACAAGCTGTTAACACTTGGGCTTCAGGCCAGATCTCTGGTGCACCAAGGTTCACATCTTAGCTCATCTGAGATCTCCAGAGGATGAGATGAAACCGTTTTGCTAGAGCTCAGGTCGACAGAAGAGCTGGGACAAAACACAGAGGCCTTCAGGTGAAGATGTGGAGGCCAACTGATTGATAGAAAACAGATATTTTCCTGTGTGAGTGTAGTGAAGCAGAAATCTTAAAAGGAAATTTAGGAGCATCCATTGAGAGCAACAGTGCTGGCTCTGATGCATTAGTAGAGGCCTGGACGGCCATTAGAAGAAACCTCCTTGGAGACATATAGTTTGTATCCATTTGTGTCATAATCCAAACACATCCAAACAGAGGGAGTACTCCCCTCCGCCCTGACACAGCTTTACACAATTAAGCGTTCAGGGACCCGCTGGAATAATGACATTACAAACTCTGTGCCTGAGATCAATGGTGCAGTTAGACAATATTCATCTCTCCTTGTACCCATGTACACATCCTGCCAGACAACCCCTCAGGACTGTGATAAGCCATCCCAGTGATGCATCTACGAGGTCAACAGGAAGCTCAGTCGCTCGACAGATTCTTGCTGCACATTTCTAGAAAACCTCATCAGAGTTTGCACGTTAATGCGACACTTTGGAATATTCGAGGCCACTAAGTGTGATTGGTTTCAGGTTTAATATCTGGAAAAACTGCAGCAATGCAGAAATATAAAAATTATGAATATAGAATAGTAAAGTATCAAGTAGTAAATGAGAAAGACTTTGATAATAAATCAAATATTTACTAGTTACAGCTTTTTAATTGTGAAAAATGTGCTGCTTTTCTATAATTTGTGACAGGACAAACATTCACAATGTCGAGCAAAGACAATTGCCGCTTCTCAGGCTTTGAAGGAGCAGAAATTAAGGATGGCCACTGCTTATAGAGGTTAATCATTACTTTAAATATTCAAACATAGTTTTAAAATAAGAAAGACTTAGGGTAAAAGCACAATCTAGTTAAAGGTATAAAAAGAAGTGTAAAATAGAGACAATGTCATGTATTAACTTAAGAGTGACAGAACTGTAGAGCAAACTCCACTAAAAGAGGATTTGAACACAACCTCCTGCTGCTTTGCTCTGTGAAGAGGGCGAGTACAGAGAGAGGCTGCGAGGCGGGAACAGGTTTAAATGAATGAAATGGGCTTATAGCCTCAACAAAAACTCCAGCTCAGTTTACTCCATTGACACACAGGTGTGGTGTTACAACAACAATGTGCTCCTCTAACATTTCCTTCCACTGGAGCCACTGGGCTCAACAGACTTCAGATTCCCCAGAGGAGCCATGAAAGTTTGTTCCACTGCATGTTAGCAAGAACAGTGCGCTTCCACAAAAACTGGACAAACAGTGAAAAGCTACAGATATTTGATCATGCTGTGTTTTTCATCGATAAATTTGTAAAATGGCAAAATAGTCCAGAGCTGACTGCCTCGTTCAGATGAATGCATCTTGTGATATTTGGAGCACGAAGCAGCTGATACTGTTCCCACATGACTCTTCATCAAGGGAGTGAAAACCACCAGCTGTCAAAGTCAAGTTTGGTTTAGTTTAAAGTCATGTGAAAGTAGCACTTACTTACAAACTGAGTAGCACGGCGCAAATTACAGCTGGTTCTCTTACTTGACATGATCTCTTTAAGATGCCCGATTAGAGCGATTTGTTCAGGGGAAAAAAAGTAAAAGGCCCTTTTCCACTGGTCAAAAAACCCACCAACACTCACCAACATCTGGCTTGTGTGTGCAACGAGAAGGGAAACAATCTGCATTCACTCCGGGGTCAAATAATTTAGCTGTGGACACAGTTTTTTTATTTTAAATCGGCTTCAGCTCCTATCGACAGTGATGGAAATATTTTGTCTTCTTCTTTATTTTGGAAGTCTAAGTGCTGATGCTGAACCTTTTCCACCACAACATTATGTCGCGCATCGAACTTCCGGACATTGGCACGCAAACAGCCAAAAACATTTGAGTACTTATTGTTTTATACACAACAGGCTGCGGCATCTTTTTCTTTGTATCACACAAGATGCAACACTGGCAAGGCAGCAAGTTTCCGACTTGTTCATGGCTGAACTGAAATGCAAACTCCTCTAATGGCAATGGAGAAGGAGTCATTGCCTTTTGCAGCAGGTTTACCCACTTTTGGTGTAAAAGAGGTATTAGTCAAGCTCTATATGGTGTCTTCGTCTCATTAATGTGCTTGCTAAGTCTGGTTTCTTTACAGATTAACGGCTGATTATTATATTGATTAAATGTTGGGGTTATAAAATGTAAGAAAGTGGGGGGAAATAAAATTGGTAAACCCAGTTTTGTGTGATCTACTAATGAATTCATCAACTGATAGTTACACTCAAACTTTTTTAGTCAATCCAAAGTTGTAGCTGCATTGTGGATCAGAACATGAAAGTAAACAAAAATAGATCTACTTTGCTTGGATGCCAAAATAAACAAACTCTATGAGAAACAATGAGTATGCATGGAAATGTATAGGACAAGGAGTCTCAGTATGATTACATATGTGGACGTCTGATTACAGAACAGCACAATCACTGCAGCATCTTGGAGTGAAACAGGAAAGCTCTGGCCTGGGCAGGACTGCTACTTAGGCTAACTACTTCCTGTCAGAGAGATTAGAGAGCAGGACGATCACACAGGCTGCCAGGACATTTCACACTTCATAATGCCAAGCCTTTAGGATGGCTCCACAGTAACGATTTATTATGGCAAGATTATGAGCAGAGGGAAATTGGACTTGGCCAAAAAATACTCCTCTCCCCTGATTTGTGATATTGGAGGACAAGATTCATCTTACTCTCTGCAAAATCATGTCCCTTAAAAAACTTGAACACACTGAGGGGCAGGAAGGTGGGAATGTAGGGAAGGCAGAAGGGAGAACGCGTACAAAAAAAGCCAAGAGGAAGTTCAGCATCCTGTGTTGAATTGTGTCTGTTTCCTAATGAAATCTGTGCTCCATTGTCAAAAGCAACAACTGGCCACCACAACTTCAGCAGACGGCCTCTTAGCATGTTAAAAAGAACACAGAATTTTCAAATAGTTGGCGGGAAAAAAAGAGTAATATCATGAAAACAGGAAACATTAAAGTCATTCTTAGTTGAACGTTAAAACAATAACTGGATTTTAGTTTCCTGATGTTTTGTCAGGGGTTCTGAACACAACAGTGTAGAAATGAAAAAACTAATACTAGTACAGTTCCTGCATGATTCAATGCAACAATTGAAATAAATGTGGGATGATGAAATTCAATATGTGGGTTATCGCAAATGAAATTTAAAAAAAACAACATTTTCTCTGACAGGCAGGGAAAGTTCTGTGGCTAACTGGTGCTACAGCAGCCAAAAAACGTGAGGCCCCTCACTGGAAACAAGCACATGGACTATCAGAGTCAGACCAGAGCAATTAGTTTGCTCATGTTCTATTTAAGGAACAATGAACAGTCACTGTATATGAATCTGGTTCTGAAATCATGACAAAGTGAACAATGTGAACTTTCCTATTGATAGTAAGGCCTCGCTACGTGGCTGGAGCAGTATATGGTGTCAAAATACTAAGCCATGGCTGCAAATGCCTAAAAGAAGTGAAACTAAATCATAAAAATAGTTTCCACAACATATATTTAGAAGAAGAAGGACTAATAAAAGAGAGAACGCGGGAGAAAGGAAAAGAGGGAGGGCTGACAGGGAGAGAGAGAGGGAGTAGGGGCGTGTGTGAAGTAGTCAGCAGAGAATCCAGCAATGACGACAGTGACCAGAGAACAACATGCCAAACCCTGGAAGTCATTTCCTGCCCCATCGAAGACTTTTATGGAATTCTAGCAGCATGGCTAACGTCACAGAGAAAGAGAGGGACAGAGGAGAAGAGAGCAGGGCAGCCCTCGCTCCACACGCCTCACTCCTCCCCCTCTCTGTTTCCCTCCCTTTTTCTTCTCCATCCCGTCCCTCTCCCCTCAGCTGTCTTGGTGAGGATAAGCAGAGCCTGCAGGAGAGCAACTGAAATATCAGTCTCTCCCCATTTCCCAACACGCTACTCATTCCAAGATTGCCTCTACCGCAGTTTTCACAATTAGCTAAAATGCAATCTCGTCCATAGGCTAAACAGCATCCTTGACATTTAGCTCAGGCTGCACTTAAAAAGCTCTTGTCCACCTGAAGCATTTGCAAAGTGGCGATGTATTTGTGTGAAACAGATACTCCAAACACTTACTGCAAGCCGAGGTCCTGAAAGCTATGTAACTTGGGAAAAACCCCTTTAAATCCAATAAAATTTCCGCTAGCTAATGTTGTTTGTGATTTATTTGCTTTCCCTCTGTAATGGAGCAATGTTTGCGATCAGAGAGGGCGGCAGAGCTTTTAGAAAACATCAACTAAGGCAGAAAAAGCAACGATGATGGAAACCAGCAGAGGGATGAAATGATTACTGGAGCTGGGGACCAGAGGGTGGTCAATCAGTTTGCTTTAAATACTCCCCTTCAAGGGTTTGCAGGGGAAATGGAGGCAACGTTCACTGCCGTGATCAATAGCTAAGTGCCTTCCTGGCATTTGTCTATTTAATCCATTATCGAAGGCCATCTGAGCCTGCGATGTGGACGGGAGACCTGCGGCCGACAGGAAGAGCCGAACGAGGGAAGCAGGATACATGTGGAGGATACACACCCACCGACCCACACAGCTATGTTCACATGTGGAAACACGTGCACTAATACTACTAATGTGAACACTGGTAGTTGCGCAGACGAGAGCTGACGTCAACACACATCCACACAATTGTGAAAGCTACAGACATAAATTTTCACTGGACAAAGAAAAGTATCAAGGAACAAATGTTGACCATAGAACAAAAATGGCAGGGTCAGCCAATTTCTGAACACAAGAGGTCCTTCATTTTGAAGTGTAAGAGACTGAGAGACGGAAAGAGAGGTGGCTGGGAAGGACAGAGAGAGATTTGTCATTGCACAAGGATGTCCTTTCGATGCGAGAGTGACGCACTGCCTTCCAAAACTCAGCGGTATCTACGTGACCCTTCTCACAGCACTGTGGAGGTGGATACAAGTGCATACGCACAAATACAGTATCTATGTATAACTACCACATCTGGATATGTGCACGAACAAGGTGTTCAGTGAGGACTGTGCCGCACTGTCACATTGAGAACAGAACAAATTGTGCAGCATTCTTCTTTTTAACTAATACCTTTTAGCTTGCACAAATAGCTTTATCTCAACTTAAAGTTTGTACATGAAAGAAAAATCACATTTAAGATGTTGCGGTTTTTCTTTAGGACTATAAAAAACATATCTGCACTGGCTGTTTCAAGCACAAATTATCACGTCTCACACCAACAGTGCATAGTTACGAGCTGCGTGTGGCCATGTGGAAAACCCATGTTGTGGGATGGTTAATGATTACAATGCAATAACAACCTGTTGGCCCAGGGTAGCAGGGACATGGCAGGCAAATTAAATGTTACTTTTTTACGACCAGTCAACGGATTCAAATACAAACGTAGATATTCACAGAGCTGTTAATACCGCTTCAAGCGTTTTGCTTCTCAGTAAGAGGCTCTATTACATGGTGGTGGTAGTTTGATGATGCAGACTGAAATATGTTTAAGAATACTGACCCATGCAGGCTGGAGTTATAGTATTGTTTTGATAGGACGGCAGCACAAACAACTGTGCACACCCATGTCGTATTATTTCACTTGGGCAAGTCAACAACAGATCATGGTAAACAAATCCCCAAAAAATTTTTAGTGTGCATGTGAGGAAATCAAAACGCCAGAATCCTGAAGAGATAAAAAAAAAGGGCATCATCAGCAAAATAGCAGCATCCTTAAGACAAGGAAAACTAGACAGTGACAACAAAAGAACCCAATAGAACTTGATATTACTGTAATACAATGAAGACAACTTCAAAAACGTGGGGAATTTTCTATTAGCCGTTATAAAGGTCACTGCACTGTTATCCCTTTTGTATCCGACTGTTATGACAAACCAACCAATGTCACCAGACTTTCCTCTCACTACACCACAGTAAAGGTTTCACGTTCAGGAAAGTCATACCCTTCAAAAAGACCTTAACACACAACGCGAACACACCTCAAACAAAGGATAAGGCCGGGCCTTGAGTGGAGTCGGGGAGGACCAATGAATTCATGACGTCCCACTTCCGGCAGTCAACAGTGCACTCGCCTTGCATAGATGCTGCTCAGCACAGACGACCACAGAGAACAAAGACTTCAATTATGTGGAGGCTCTAACAGGAGAGCTAAAAACGGGACCATGGGCAGGGAATAAAACCTTGGGAGCGCTGCAGGAATGCCGAGCATTCGAGCGCCAACGACACACACAACACACTGTCACTCCCGAATTGCACTGCCGCCATCAGCACTGACCTTTCTCCAGCCCGCATGAAACAGGACAGTGTTCAAGTGACTGGAACAGAGGACTCTTATGCTTACTTGTACCCAAACTTGTCAAGTGCATGGCTGCAGAACAGTGCATGATACGGTGGGGGGAGGGCAGTGTCTAAGGCCTCTTTATACCTTGGGTAACTGACCCATATTCACCGCAGGGTAACAAAGAGGAACATTTACCTCAGTTGGTTATCAAAGACAACAAAACTCAACACTCATATGTTCTTGTAAATATCCTGCACTGTTATAAAAGTAGCAAACAAACAGGTTCCCGTTCTTCTCCTTAAACAACATGTCTTGTACACAAGCAGATCCTCAGCCTGTGATTTTGTACGTTTTCCCTCAGTGTCCCAGACATAATTCTTACTTTTGAGTTCCGAGCCATGAGAAGGCAGGTCTGTTTTTCACTTTGCCAGTGTTCCGAAACAGCTTAATACTTAGTGGAATCTCACATCTCGGAAATGGTAACTATTCGCAAATAGAAAGGTATTTATTGCCCAAGAAATATTAACAGATAACACAAGTCAGCCACTGACACACACACAGAACTAGCTATAGGAGCATGGTGCAGGGTAAGAGGTCAAAGGCAAGAGCTGCCAACCTGACCCATTTCCACTTTATTGCAAATAATATGGATGTTAAATCTGCAGAACTCATGCTCATCCATGTTCAAGCATGTTAATCTTCAGATAAGAAGCTTAGAAAGCGTTACCTAGTTTCTCCACAAGTTTGAGCATGACTCCGCCGATGTGGATTTCCCCAGTGACCCTCAGCGACACGTCCCGGTGGAGGTCGGTGACATGCATCTTCAGTTCCCACGTCCCGTCGGCATAGCAGCCATCAGGCATCCGGATCCCGTCCAGCGCCATCCTGCCGAACAAACCCACAAACCGGAGAGAAAAGGTCCAGTTAAACTTCTGTCCCACTGGGGTGTAAAGAAACATTTGGACCTGCTGGAGAGGAATAAGCCAGGCATGCTTCTTGGAAAGGAATTGTACAGTAGATATTCCAAACAGACACTAGGCTGATATCTCTAAATTGTTATTTGCAGGGGTGGAACTCGGCACACATTTCTGAATGAATAAAGTACTAATCGTGAATATTTTCTTTTCAAAAGCTTTCTCTCCAGTACATTTGTGGGATTTTGTACATTTACTTCACTGCCCTGACAGCTGTGCTTGCTAGTTACTTTGCAAATTAAGAGTTTACATTATCGCTCTTGCAAGTCCACCAGCTTCATGGAAGTGCAACACAAAACCTCAGCAGTGTAGAAGGAAGGTCACTGTAGGAAAGGCTGCAAGTCATAGTGTTGAGAATTTACTATGATCTCTTGACTTGTCAGACATGAAATACACTGGATAGACAAAAAAACAACTACTAAGATTTCCATTTGGTTATTGAATCCATAGACCACATTCAACTGATCCAATGTATAT